>NW_020799103.1:488588-530830 GCF_003259725.1 Athene cunicularia | reverse complement strand
AGAGGCTGAGGGCCGGTGTGCCCGCCGGGTGGCGGCCCGGCAGCCGCCAGGGCTGGGCAGCGAAGAGGAGGTGGCTGGGGGGGCCCTGGAAGGAGAGAAGTGCCCTGAGTGGGAGCACATCTGTCGGGGAACAGAAACCGGCCACAATGCGAACGTTAAATTGGAAGTACATTCTCTTGTGTGAAATACCAGAACAACTCATAGAATGCTCTGATACAAACTCACTTTGTGTGCTGTGTTTTTCTTACACCGTGGCAAGATTTTGGCAGCTGTAAGCCATGTTCCTGGAGAGTTTCACGCCCAAGTGCAGCTGTCTGTACGTGCAGGATGAAGTTCTGGTTTTCTGTGATGTCTCTCACAAGGTGCTTGTCATGCACCTGGTATCAGATCGCTCCATACTGAAGGTTGATATTCCACAATTAGCTTGCTGTTGCAGACGTCTGTCTTTAGAAGTCTTACAAGGGTGTGAAACTACTGGTTTGCATTGCAAGTGACAAAAATAATTTGCATGCCTCTGGTATTTCAAGACAAAAGATCAAAGAGAAGTTCTGGGGGAATGTCAAGTGAGAGGGATCAAGGGGAGAAGTTAATAAAGACTCAAAATCAGAAGGCATAGGGTAGATCCTTAGAGAGGTTTGAGCAAGTCAGTTCTGTAATACATCCTAAAGCTGAGCCTTTTGTGCAGATAGGGAGATTTCTAGAGGGGTTTATACTGATGTGGATTCCTTGGCTTACCAGTTTAAGGGTGCTCTAAGAGTTCTTTTGATCTGCCAGTGTCACTCTGATGTAAGAAAGCTGATGCCTGATGTGTCTGTGTATACACGGTGATGTGCTATTTGCAGACCTTCTGACTTCTGTGTGCACAAATATTTAGGAAAAACAAAGATTGTCTAAATTACCATTGTTGACTTAAGATTTTCCTTCCCATTGGACATATTTATGAGTGTGTGTAGGAGGTGGTGAAAAATCCTGCATGAAAAAATTACTTAATATAAATATTGCTGTAAACAGAAGAATACATTTTTCTTAAGTTGTTAGTGCCATATTCCAGTCTCTTCGAAGTGTTGTTCTGCTTTCTTTCTGATTTGACTGTTCAAGTTGAGTTAGTGTAGAATCATTAGACTAGTTAATGGGTAGCTAAACCCTTCCACTAAAAGAAAATGAGGGAGTAGGCATTAATAAAACACACAAATGTAACTCTAAAATATTTTTATCAGAGACTCTACAAGTGAATGAGAACTTCTTTCTACGGAACTGAGGTGAAGAGCTTCACTATGGGTCAACAGATTTCAAACCACACACAAACTGTAATTAACAAGTTGCCAGAAAAAGTAGCAAAGCATGCCTCTTTGGTTCAAGAGAGTGGTTTCCTAACCTATGAAGAGTTTCTGGGAAGAGTAGCTGAACTTAACGATGTGTAAGCCTTATTTTGTTTTGTTCTTTTTTTCATGTTTTGCAGAGACCTTGTATGCAATGTAGCCTCCTGTGCTGGCCAAGCCAGAACTGACCATCCAGTTTTGAAATGTTTCCTTCAGTTCTTAAAGTTGCTACAATGGTTGTAATTACACTGCAAAACCAAAGCCAGTTCTCCTCCTTAAATTTGCTTTTCTCTAATACTCTTCTTCCAGCAAGTGTTGCTTCTCTCGTAGAAGTTCACAAGAGGTAGACTTTTAGCAGTATCTCTTTGTTAGCCTCAAGTGTCTCCCTCGCTGTTGTCGCCTCCACCAGCCACCTGGAGATGCGGTGCTGCTGCCTCTCCCCATCGCTTTTGGGAGGAAGTAGCCCTGGGAGCCCTGCAGAGACAGCGCAGCACCTCCACACAACTGTCTGGGACCATCTCTCCTGCCTCTGTGGGCGGGCAGTGCTGCCCCTCATTAGAGAGGGGCCTTACTGTCTGACACCAGGGACCAAGATAATCCCAAACAAAAGGCTGCATAAGTAATTACGATTTTTTATAACCTGCCTTTTGTTTGACTGATACATTGATGGTAAAAAGAAATGAGCAAAAAAGCAGAATTGTCATTTTTACCCAGTATTTGTGGTATAAAATGATATGAAATGGAAATGTACACGCTGAAAAGGGGCTTTGTAGCATGTGACTTCTGGTAGCCTTTGGTGTTTAATGTTAATTTGTATTCAGTTTAGAAATTGTCCTGTGGAGTGACCATCAAGAACAGGTAACTGTCTTTGGGTAGACACGGAAATAGATTTTGAAGAACATCACTTTATGTTTTGCCTGAGAATCTGAGCATAACGCAGTATATTTAACTCCAAAATATCATTGTTATTCAAGGCTTTTAAAATTTTTTTTTACAGTTCAACCTGAATGTAACATTGTTTTAATTCTTACAGAAGAGACCTTTGTGTCTGTGTTCCATTAAAAACAATATACAAAAATCTCAGGGTCACCCGAAGCTTTCCCCTGACTGCTTCATTATTAATATATATCAGCAAAAACACACCTCAGCAGCATGTGTTGGTACTTGTGTGCTTTTCTTACCTATGTGGTAAGGAAACAGCCTCTTTAGATTGGACCACAAGACTGTATGAGTGCTGCAACAAACAGTGAAATTATATATAAATTAAAATGCCTATAAAGGACACTTTCTTGCTGATACTGGATCAAAAGACTTGCACATCATTTTCTGAAATTTACTTGCAATTTAAAGTGAAATGGACTGTGTATTTTATACTTAATGACATACTAAGAAGGTCATCATTTCATGTCTCTAGGCAGTATTGATAAAATCTCTTTAAGACTGAAGAGTACATAGGTGAACAATAAATAATACCACAGTGGCTGAGGTTGCTGATCCTTGCATGTCTACCACGTGGTGTAAAACTGTGTTTCTTTTTTCCAGTACTGCAAAATTGGCTTCTGGACAAGACAAACATTTGTTATTTGAAGTGCAGCCTGGTTCTGATTCTTCTGCTTTCTGGAAGGTGGTCGTTCGGATAATATGTACTAAAGTAAGATTGTTGAAATTTTTGATTTGATGGGGTTTTGTGTACAGATATTTGAGGATTGTCACTTTTACTGGTAAAATCCAACACTTGCTACAAATACTTTAAGTATATATTTTGATACAGATGATGTATTCATGGATACTATATGAGACAAATGACATCTAAATTCTACGTTTCTGCAAAAAGCAGGTTAACAAAAACATTTTCATAATTAAGTTTAAAGGAAAGATCTCTTCCAGTGGAGTGCTTACAGCCCATTAGTTATGAATTCAGATGATTTGTGAGGTCGAGTCATGGTAATCAAATAGTACAACAAGCAGGACTATATAGATTGGTAGTAGTCAAAGTTAGTCCGCAATTCCAAGCAGTATTAGTTGAGCTGGTGTAACCGTATGTATCCTGTCTCCTTAGAAAACCAATGTAAAAGTTAAATGTTTAACTCAGTTTGAAGACCGTGACAGAACTTAGTAAGTTTTCTCTTCCTAATCAGGAGGTTTTTCCTCTCTGTATCCTCTCAAGTAACAGCCTTAAACAGTCCTGAATTTTCTGAGCAACTTTAACAGGCAGCTTCACCCAAGCCAACTGTCAGACTTTGTTTGAAACTAACAGTTAGTAATTTTCTGTTTGCTCTAAGTTTTCATTAAGGCAGCCATCATTGTAGGCTGCTTTAGGTTCAAATACGAAATGACTATTTTTTCTGTTCTTTGTTCTAAGTTTAGCCCATTTTTTAGGCATCAGGACCCTACTCACAATTCATTTGAGTAGTGATGGTAATTGTCTTGCCCTAAAAATGTACTCGTCGTGATGAAACAGCTGTGTTTGCAGGTCCTAACTCTTACTGAAGGAGGCTGCAATTTGCTGACGTAGTGATGGACACTTGGGAAGGTGGCTGAATGCCACACTGCCATGAGAATCGCAGTGCAGTAAAAGAATTTTGAGCAATGTCAAATAAAGATCTGATTTGTAATGGTAAACAATTCTTATATCTTAAGATAAATAAAACAAGTGGCATCGTGGAAACTTCCAGAATCTTGAACTTGTATCAGTTCATTCAACTTTATAAAGACATCACCGGTCAAGCAGCAGGAGTTCTTGCACAGAGTGGTACTTCTGAAGAAGGTGCTGAGAATTTGACGACTGTGTCATCCTGTCAGGCCAGCCTGTGGATGGGAAGGTACTTTGATACATTCTAGCTTCTGACCACAGTTCCAACATAAGTACTTTGGAAGTTGTGTGTAAAACCTGAATTACAAACTGGTGATGATCAAAACTGCATGCTCTTGGCAATGCAGACTTTGTATCATCACAGACATGAAGAGCTCTAATTCTCTTGGTGCTACCATACCTTAGCTTCAGAGCAGTTGTTTCACTGATCAGTTCTAATATAAAATCATAATCAGTTCTAATATAATCTATATAAAGGTATATGTTGAATCTCCTGAATAAGGAAACGGGAGGAAATGGAATCAGCTGCAGCTACAAATCTAGGGGGTTTGACAGTGTTTGTTTAAACAGATTTTGTTATTGTTCCACTTAAACTTTCTCTTCCTCTTTTACATTTTGGCATGTGAAAGTTCCCATCTGTTGCCACTAGAAGCTCATCAATTTTAGTAATAATTTAACTTGTAAGACTGGAAAAATGTGAACTGTCTCACACCTGTTGACATCCTGCTTTGTTAACTAGAGGAAAAACAAAAGTCTGAGGTCAACACCTGCAATAACTTCAGTTCAAACTGAATCTAACAGCAAGAAGCTTGTCATCCTTTCCCTGTGTGGAAATGTTGTGACCAATAATTCCTTACTTTTAACTCTCTGAATTAGTTTGGAATTCCAACTCAGTTTTAGTGAGGCAGAGATAGGTTTTATAAGAAAAAGTGGTATTGTTCTCTGTATCAGCCAGCGAAGAGCTGGTAGGCAGGTATTTTAACAAAACAAGTTGCTGAGGTAGTTAACTGTCTTCAGTTAACTTCAGTCTCTCCAGCTGTGAGAAAGAGAAGGGGGTTGGCTGTGTGGTCATTTTACATATAGAGCCCACTGTTTTTTCTAAGTCAGTAGATTGCAGAATGTGTTTTTTTCATTTAATTTCCTGTTTGGGGGGGGGAACAAATAATGTCAAATTGCTGGCTGTACTGAGTTTTTGAAATGCTAGAATTCAGTACCAAGGCATGTTTGGGAAAGTGTATTTTCCTGCTCTTTCTCCAAGAATACATGGTTATACTAGAACACACGTATACCTGGAAATGGCCTTTTACCTCCACCAACCAAACCAAACAAACGCAGGGGCTTCTGCAAAGCAGCTTCATCTATTGCTGAAGTCAGTGAGTTGATGTAAGGTTTCCTAGGAGAGTTTCTTTTTCAATTTTCAGACTTTGAGATGGGGATGATGAGGATCCTTTGTGTTTGTAAAGTTCGTTGCTTGAGGTAGTAGTAGTGACAAATAGCAACAAAAGAGTATTTTTTTCTAAGATGCTGAAATTTAGTGAGCTTGTATCTTATCCAACGTTCTCAAGTCATTAAGGAAAACACAGGCTGAAGCACCTTCAAGTATTTTACACCAAGGAAATCTTCTGTTCTTCTGTTATATCCTCCCATTTGCCTAAATTCTTCTAACCGTTAGACATTTTTCAGCTCTGCAAGAGCTAGCTGTCACTGTCCAAAAATAGCAAATATTATCTGTTTCATTCTTCTTCTTATCTTAACTTCTTCCACTGGAATAATACCCCATTTCTCTAGTTCATCCACTTCCTGTTCAGTGCATTCCAAAATATCCATAAGTTGTTTGTGCTTTCTGATAATGAAGAGACAGCCATTTCCTTAGTTTGTTACTCTTCCATTTTACCATTTCTTCAGGAACTTAGTCCAATGGCTAAACCTTAGGTTCCAGAAACTTTATAAGTAGGGCATCCTTTTTAAGTATAATTGCTTGTGTGAGCAAATCTCAAAAACTGAAGTGTTTTCAAAGGTTGGAGTTCCATGGGAGAGGAAAATGAAAAGGGGGCAAGTCCAAAGCACATAGTGAGCTAATCAAAAGCCAGGTTTTTTGGAAACTTGTCCTCACAGTTTGCGAATCACCATCTGTAATTCTGAAAAAAAAAAAAAATCTCCTAGCCTTCTAACTTCTCAGAAAGCTAATTGAAAAGGAAACCTACTGAAGAATAAGACAAAAGTTGGGTTTGTTTTGTTAATTGCTGTCCATTAGCTGGCTAATCTGTACAGTTAAAAAATTAGTCTGTGTTTGAGAAGCTCCCAAGATAGCTCAGCAAAAGCAGTCTGGTGAGTAGCCGTTGGGGTGGGCTGTCTCTCCCGAAATGCCATTCCTTCTGGAATGCCACCTCTGCCCCAGGTCACACAGGGATCCCCAAATCAGGATTTTTGGAAAACCGAAAAATTTCAGAACATGTACTTAGCTGTCTTGGAAGTGAGCCATGACTATAAATTAGGGAACTTTACATGTCTAGTTAGGTCAGTGAAAGCTGAGGATTCTCTGCATCTTTTCGCACTTGAGAAGTCTTGATAATGCAGGTATTTGAGTTACTACCGTTAGGAACTTTAGATACAGATATCTATTATTTGGGGAAAAAGAATGAAGACAGAGAAAATGAAAATGTCTGTCCTGAGGAGTGATCTAGTTTTTAAACTTACACACAGACGAACACCTAGACACTTATCTGGAAAAGCTGTGGTAACAGTCAACTGAGAGAGTCCTGATGTGGGGGAAGAATCGTGAGGAATGTATTGCAAGCTAAACCCAGCCTTTTCAATCGGATGGGCAGTTTAGCTCTTGGCATTTTGATGGCATGTGAAAGTGAACACGCATTCTAGAAGTGATCCTCTCAGCATGCATGTTTTTATGTAGGATGTGAGCCAGTACACAGGAATTTGACAAAGTTCATTATGAAATAGCTCAGCCTGCCACTGTGGGGAAGGCAGGCGGATTCTCCTCTTGCCTTTATTGTCAGCAGTGTTTCTGTTCTGCCCAGTCGTGTGGTATGGAACAGCTACAGCTTATCACACTTCCTTGTCAGCATGAAAAAGGATTTGCATAACCCTTTGCAACACCAAAAGTACCACATGACACAAGTAAATGGATATTCTAACTTAGTTTATTTACTGCAGTTTGTTGGTAGCTGGAGGCTGTGCCTGCTGACACAGGCCGGGATGATGTGTCTAGTCCGGTCACAAAATTACCTGTTCCTCGCAGATAAGCACAGGTGCTGCTTTATGTCCATCACTAATTCCCAGGAAAAATGTAGTAACCAGTGTAGTCACTACTAGGGCACAAGTATAAAACTTATTGGTTATCTGGGAGAAAATACTGTCTTCTTTTCTGCAGGGTTAAGCAGTTGACAGATGAAGAGGAATGTTGCATCTGCATGGATGGCCGTGCTGATTTAATCTTGCCGTGTGCTCACAGTTTCTGCCAGAAATGCATTGATAAATGGTAATACATATTAAAGGATCTTCATTATTTTATAGTATGTACTGGTTATCTGACATGTTTTGGTTTGGTCTGACAGATTCCTTAGTTCCCATATAATTTAATGGCTGAAGGTATTTGGAAGTTCATGTACGTATGATACATAACAAGCTTGAGTCAAATCAGGCTGCAGCAGAAGGAAAGGATTTCAGAATTTGTAAACATCTGATGAAGAATTTAATTTTGAAAGAAATGAAAGTGCTTTTCAGCATTTGTTTTGTAATTTATCTCTTTTTATTCTTGTAAAATTATTGTATCCTTGCTCAAAAACTAGAGAAGATGGTACATGCTGATGCTGGCATGTTATGCTTCACAAAATCTCATCAAAAGCTTTTTAAGGAAAAAATAGTTTGTAAGACTGCAAATATGAAGGCAACTTGGACCATCTTATCACTTATTTGGGAAATAACTATCAGATTTTTTTTCATATATTATGATTTCACTTGAAATAAATAGTATACAGTTTACTCATTTAAATAGATCAGACTTTTCGAGGAAAAGATTTTTTCTCTATAGCAACGCCTTCAAATTTATGTATAACATGTATCTTACAGTATATGTTCAGCTTTGTAGTAAACTGAACAGCTTTTCAGCTTCTGCATCTGTCTGATACACCAGTTGGTACACAAGGAAAAATGTAGTAAGAATTGCTGGATCTCGGAGTGTAACTAGTCCTCTCTTTTCTGGGAAAATAGTGTAACATCTATCAGCAATACAGGACAGTGTAGTGACTGTGGTGGGGAGCAGATTATATTCTACTTTGGCTACTGAATCAGCTGAACTCTTAACTAAGCTCCAGTTACACCGTTCTTGTTTCTGATACTCAGTTTTATGGTTCATCTCTTATTAAGCTAAGCACAGAACAGAGCCTCCCGCCTCAGAAGTGTCCTTGTTGGGACCCCCGAGTTAGTCAGTGGAGGGGGACGGGACCAGTTCTAAACTTCAGTGGCCTGAATGACCCGGGAAGGGGGTTTCTTTTTATCTGGGAAGCTCACGGGGACTGGGTTCTGAAGTACCTCCACTGAATATCTAAAGATAGGAAGAATTAATTGAGACTGTAGATTTCCACTTCCAATTCTGGTCAGGTAGCTAGATGCATTGTAGTTAACCTAAGCAAACTTGGTAATGAGGAACATGACTCCAAACAGCACTCAGAGAATGGAGCCACATTCGGAACTGTTGGCCAATCTTCACAAGAAGCTTTTACAAAAATATGTAGGTGGCCTAATCCTGTTAACTTGATCATTCTTGGAAGTTCTCACTGGGTTGTTGTGTTTGGGGTTTTTTTGTCTTTGTTTGGGAGCTCTTTTGGCTTTTTTTTGCCCAGGAATTGACCATCAATGAAAAATACTAATTTCTCTGGCTTCCTGACAGGAGTGACCGTCACAGAAGCTGTCCTGTCTGCCGTCGGCAAGTGAGTGGGGCAGGTGACTCTTGGGTGGTCTCAGATGCACCCACAGAAGATGATATCGCCACTTACATACTTAACATGGTAGATGAGGTGGGCCAGCCTCACAGACCCTGATACTGGCCAACAAGCTGGTAACAGAGAAGCACTTGAAGCTTTCGTTTTCACAAACGTCTGTTTTTACCTCTCGTTGCCATTCTTCCAGTCTTTTACTTCTCGGCTGCTGTGAATCTATGCTGCTTTTTTAAAACACAGGTTGTATGAGCCAGTGTAAGTCTGTGCAGTCTTAATTATTAATCTGTATTTTCAGTAAACTCTTAGATCATTAACAAAGTTTATTTTAACAACTTTTGATATTAATTAACAGTTCAACTACTAGATGAAACAATTTATAACAGCACAACTACAACTGCTAACTGCTGTTGGCACATCCCAGTGTACTGCTAGAGGTGATGAACCATGTCTGATGGCCTGACTTCACAGTTCTTACCCCTAAAAGCACTCCCTTTTAGTTACTTGACAGATGTGAATAAAGATGATGCGTTAGCACTAGTGGTTATTAATTTGAAATTTTACTTCCTGAAACTTGAAGATATCCCACTGCCTGTTCTTCAGTAGCCAGTTATTGCTGCTTTTAGTGTTCATAGGTACTGATTTCAATCTGATCTGTTACAAATTTTAGTATTAAGTATTTTAAATCTGTTTTGGAGAGTGTAGGCAGCTCTGTAAGTGTACTTGTGCACTTCCCTTTATTCTTCTAACAAGATTTTATCACAGTCTTACTAGCTTGGAGACATTTAACAGTTTCATACACAATACTAAAAAAAAAAATATGGTTTATAGTTTCTTGATCAAGAACAGCCAGAATAATTTTTAAACATGAGGCATACCTGAAGGAAGTTACTTTATTTGAATTAGCAGTTAAGGTGTAGTTTAGTCTGATGCTGTGGTTTTATCTGCTTCTCTGGAGTTTTTGAAGTGATGAAATCAGAGACTAAGAGTTATAAGCTGATAATCTAAGTAAGGGTGCTGTGGTTTATACCTACAAGTGCAATATGCTTTTATGTAGCAGGGAGAACTACTTTAATAATAATGTTGCTTGCAGTGAGATGAGCATGTGACAACTTGGGAAAAGGGATATTGTAACTGGAGTGCAGTGTCTTTCTGTGCCTAGCAGAGTAAAATTTTTGAAGAGCTGGCTTTAGACAGACTAAAAAAATCATTAGGAAACCCGTCTTAATCCCCTTTTGCATAAAGAGTGTTATGGAAATCAACTGCTATTGTAGAGAATTAATTAATGATTTAAAAAAATGTATATATTAACAAATACTACTCTTTTAACATGAGGCTGTTGAGTGAGAAACGCTCAAGTGTAGCATTTGAGGGGGTATCAGCATAAATCTTGCTTACTCTAAGAGTGCATTTTTAATTACTGTACTTGGTAAAATTTGCTGATGCCATAAGGCCTTTTATCACAGACAGGTTCTGAACTAAAAGGCCTGCACACATCTAGGTACACACATTTCAGTTTTTCTTGATTGCCTTCAAAAGATTTTAATTATGTTGGGGACCGGATCTTGGGAATTTCTCTATTATCCTTCTCTTTGGTGAGGAATCTGCACAGCATATGGCACCCACGTGAGCTTGGCGTGTAGCACAGTTGTCAGATTTATCGCAGACATTAAGACAGATAAGCAACGTACCCTTCTTGTGGGTATCATCTGAAAGCCAATATGGCTTAGTGTATAAATCTGTAATTTAACTAGTGAAAAATCCATTATGAATGTATATAGCTTAGAACTGATTTTTTTCCCTTTGTTAATCCTTTGATATCAATGAGATACTATACAGAAAATGTATGGACTGTTTGGTTGCATATAGTTGTTATTTGGGCTGAAAATTATTAATGGTCAGGGGTTTTCCACTAAAATGTTTGCAGATATTCCTAATCACATACCAGTTTGGGTTTTTTTTGCTTTTTCAGCTTGCATTAGTCCATGTTCAGAACTTTAAAATAACCTTTGAATTTCTTAAACTTTTTGTATCACTGGAACAGAAAGAGCATCTAAATTAAAGCTTCAAGCTAACTTTATTTTTCAAGTGTTTCAAGAATGATGCTTCTGAACTGAGATTTTCTAAGTTGCCTTTCTGCTGAGAACTTAAATGAATTTCTTAAAATGTAATTTTGTAATTTGCAAACAGGTTGTTAATTGCAGCACAATGACACTTGCAATTACAATATAAACTAATGCAAAAATTTAGTGAAAAAGTAAACTTTGTATTCTGTACAGCTTTTTTTAATTAAGTTGCTGTAATTCATACTGCTGTGATATAGGTACTGTAATGTGTGCCTTGTAAAATACATGTACTGGGTGTTATATGGGATAATAGGTACACTAACACTGAAAAACTAGTGATTTGGTACTGGTTGGTACTACCTAGGCTGAAGTGCTACATTTAGCAAAACATTTTGGAAAAGGAATCCCATTGGCAGGGACAGGGCAATGGGTCCAGAAGCTAGACCTTGAACATGTGAATTACTGTGAATAGTTGTTGGCAGGGGGCATTAGAAGAACTAAACTTTGTGTTCGGTGAAGATTTCTTACAGGTTTAATGTGAAGTTGTGACTTAAACCTTATAGATTGTATTAATAGCTAAGGACATTCCAGCATATTAAACTTTGTGTATGAATTGTGCAATAAAGTTACTTTGGAAGAAATGTCTTGGCTTTAATACCACAAAACTCTGGAAACTGGATTTTAATTTGAACACAATGCCGTTGTACAGGTGGTGTGGTTAAAAGTACACCATGATGAGTCAGATGTCTCTTCAACTTTGCAGTGTGATGTTAACGAGGTATCTTAAATGCAGCTCTGCAAAAAAAGACTCACTCTGATTCTTCTGGTTTGGATTTTTTTTTTTTTTTTGTCAAAACAAATACATTGGGACGTTATGCAGTGATGGGAAAAATTAAACAACTTCTTAGGAGGACAGTATTGAAGAGCATGTTTGGGGATTTTTTTTATCTCAGAGAAGTGTTATTTACTTTTTCCCCAAGTTATTTCATTGCATTTCTGACAGTACTTTAAAGCTTAAGAATGCTAAGGGTTGGAGTATTCCTTCTCAGATTCTTCCTGGTTTTCAGTAAGCACTGAAATACATAATTAATGTAGGTGTTTCCTCTGTCTAGTTACTTGGTTTATCTGTTCGGATCTTTTGAAAACAGGTGAGAAATGGGAGAGGAACTCATTAACAGATCAGGGAATGAAAGTTGGAAAACTTACCAGTTGTCAGACACAGGGGGCTAAGTGTAATCGTGGAGTTAACAAATGTCAGTATTTACTAGGTTTCAAGTTCTGACACCATATTAATGCAAAGTGTTTCTTTTTTTAGTGGGAAACGGCATGTTTAACTTAGCTTTCCTTTAAAGAGAATTCCATATATAATTATAAAGGTTTTCTAATCCATACTCATTCCAGTTCTGAAAACAAGGCCGCCAGTGAGCTCTCTGTGCTACAGGTTTGACCTGAACTGTTAAATTCCAGCCCTGTGTAGCTGTGTGCCAAATGCATTATTTTTAGAAGGAACCTCTTGGCTGTGGTTGTCTGTGCTTTGTGTCCTGCTGAATCCTGGAACAGCAGCCTCCTCAGGGAGCCTTAAGGATGCTCGCTGTAAGTGGGAGCTGTATGTTAACCTCTCCGGCCTTAATTCTTGACACTGCATACAGATAAAATTCTTCCATTTTGTATCCACTAAATACACATGCTCTGTAATGAAAGTAATTATACTGTGACTAATATTACAGTAATGAATTATTTTGTTTTTCTGGTGTTAAACCATTCTTGAAGGTAACACAAGGTTTTATCCTCATCTTAAAATGGGTGAATGGAATTCTGCTTTCTTGTGTGTCTTTGATGTTTGGTTCTAAGGTCCAGAATTTATCATACAGCAGCTTGCTCTGAAGCCGAGCCGCCTTCTGTTGCTGCGTGTGGCTGGAAGTGCTGCGAGTGGGACAGTGCTCTTGCCGCCAGGGCAGCGTGTGATCGGCAGGTAAGGGGTTTGCTGTGAGCTCGCCCTCTTCCACTGAATGGTGTGTCCAGGGGGGATCTGACAACACCGTCTGCTTTCGTAGCTGAGCTGTCCTTCGTTAGCAGGGGATTGCTTCCCTCCCTAACCTGACTATGGGGCTTGAAATATTAAACACTGGGCATGGGTTTTGTAGGCCTGAAATAAAAATTATCTATCAGTTTGGAACTTTGCCCAGTGTGACTGGTGGACTGAGGAATACTATCCCACAGGTAATTAAATGAGGGCTCTTTGGTTCAAAGTGTTACTTAAAAATACAAGGTATTTTTATGAATTAAGTTTAACCTGCCCTTCTGGAATTTGATTGTATGTGGAACGAGGTAGGGTTTTGGTACAAGTCTCTGCTTCCATGCTATGTGATTCAAACCCACTTTAACAGACCTGCCAACAATTGTTTATGTGAGATGGTACCCCTTAATCATGGTTAATGATTAATGACGGAGCACTGTTGGTGTCTCGCTATTAGATATACACTGTTCTCTCTCTGTTTAATATGGATATTTAGGGCTCTGAGAGGTACGGGAGAGAAATACATTCTTCAGTGACAGGTAAGTCTGTACTCTTGTGTACAGAAAGACACATTTTAATCTTCATCTAAAAATCTTTTATTACATTTCTTACTGATTTGTGTTTTTTCCTTAGAAGTCACTTTGACTCTAGCAGAATGTCCATGTTGATATTAACTATTTATTTCAATTTGTTAATATTTTGTGGTCTTTTTGTCAGATCAAGTGTTCTGTGTACTGCTTAAGTAGTTTCAACTGTGAAACTGCTTTCCTGCTCCCCAGTGGAGGTGTTTTGACTCTCAGTTTAGTACCAAGATGAGGCTCCAGGCTGAGGCAGAGGTGTTGCACTCTTAGCCCTGGTGCCCAGTTTGGATGAGCAGGGGCCCCAGGAGGCTGGGGGTCAGCCCTGCAAGACACTTACACTTCAGGACATAATGCCAGGCCTCCTGCTGGCACACATCAGAACAGCTGGTTTTCATTAACACTGAATTACTTTAGGTCAGCTCCTAAATAGAGCTTATTCTCTATCTTCTGCACTGGGGTTTTTTTCAATTTTTATGCTGTGGTAGTCTTTCATTTTGGTTTAGTCTTCTGCACTGCTAACAGTTCATGTGCGTAGGCTTTTACTTCTACTTAAAGGTAGAGATTTTGAGAAACTACAGTTTGAGGCACACACAGACAAAAACCCTAACCATAATCTTTCATAATTTATTTATTTGTGTAATGTTTAATGCTTCCACAAGAGGCAAAAGATAATAATTGTTCCCAGGCACAGAAAGAAAAAGCAGTTTTTACAGATATCCCTCCCCCCCCACCACCTTTTTCAGACTTAGATTTTAACTAGGCAAATAGAACAGAAAGACTTAGCCACAAGTAAAGAACAAAGATAATGAGAAGATAAAGTAACTCTTGAGTGAGGGAAAAAAAAATGGTATTACCCAGGGGCAGAGCAAATGCTAAAGTAACGTAACAGAATAGAAGAGTATCATTAGAAATTGTTCAGATAGATTTGTTGTAAACATCAAATAACCATCATTAATCATTTTAGGTGAAAGTATAAAATGCTCTGAGCTAACAGATTTAAAGAAGTCTTGAATAATGTTTGAACCTTAACACCAATGAAATGATGCAAAAAGAGGACGTTCTCCCCTTCTGAAGAAACACCAGCAGTGATGTGCTTCTAGTCCCCGTTTGAGTAAAACACAAGCTGTGGTGTAACCAGGTTTGGTCTCAACCCTGTTGCACGAAGCAACTGACCTGTCTTAAATGTGAGTAAATGTGTACAACAGTAATCCAGGTATCAGTAACACTTCGTTACACACAGACCCTACGACTGTAAGGTTGTCTCCAACAGCCATACATTAGAGAAGTGAAACTTAAAAAAAAATGTGAAATTTAAGAACTGAACTTGAGAATCAGTAGCTTCTGCCTAATTAAAAGATGACCAAAAGAGATGGAGTAGTGGAAGCTTGAAATAATGTCTTTTTTTCCCCTAAATATAACACTGTTGGTTCAATTTATCCTTAAAAGCAGCACACAAGGAAGTCACAGAAAGCAGAACCTGTGGTCATGGCCACTTGTGTGTTACTGCCACTCTTGTCAATAATCTCAATTACTGTCTATTAACTGAATATTCAAATCCAGTTTTGGTTTTTTCTTTAATAAGAGCTACAGACATATTAGAACCTGATATGTTTGAGGTAAGGAAAGCTGGAAAGGTATTAAACATACATTAATTTGCTATAGTATTAAGAAAACTAAGTAAGAAATCTAAGTAACAACAAAAGCAGCATTAATAGCGATCTCCAGGTGAAACAATCCCAAGTAAAGCTGTGTTTATCAGATGAAAATACAGAGTTTCAGTTCTTCAAGCATGTTGCCTATTCAGCCTAGACACAGATGCTTTTCTCAGGTAAATAATGTTATATTGATAATAATTTATTAGTAAGCTGTACTAATGAAAACAAGATGTCTGCATTTTATGCAGCTAAAATATTTGAACCACTGTTTTCAGACTTCATCCTAAGAACATTACACTCACCAATCCTGGTAACATGAGCTGCTAAAGTTTCTAACAGTGAGGCCAACAGGCTGACTAAGAACTCTGGACAATGTTCTACAACTGCGCAGCGTAGCATGGTTTCACGGGGGTTTTGGCTGCACAAGGAATGCAGTATCTGGCACTTGCTGAACACTGCAGACGTTAGGCTGGGGCGCGGAGGAGCCAGGGTCAGTTCCCCCAGCACCTCTCTGCAGCACCCAGCACCCTGTTTTGGTGCAGAACGTCTGCAGTCAGGGCAGCTCCCGGCAGCGGCACAGCCACAGCTCTGCCCCTCTGCCGGGCTCCCTCGGGACAGCCCCACTCCCAGGCTGCTTCCTAAGGGGCTTTAGCCTTAACCTCTCTTAGGGGGCTCTTGGAGGGCTGCACAGCTGTAGGAGGCGATAGGGAATTCCTCCTTCCCCTACTTTGGTGCCATTTCCCTGCAATCAGCATTCAGGACAGCAGGTACATTAAAAAACCAGCCTTGCAGGTACTGACCTGCCCCAGCCTGAGGAGGGAGCCTGTGTCTTCAATGCACGTATACATCTGTGCCATCAGCGAGTTGTTTGGGACTGCTGATGTCACAGCTGCTACTTCTGGCTGCATTTCCAAGGGAAAGTGAGACCTGATCAGTTCTTGAAGGATGTAGGTGCCCAAGCCCCAGGAGAAGGGTCTGGCCTATGAAATACAAGTAGCCCAAGACAACTGATGTAGTAAAATGGGCAGGGTTCTAGGCCTAGTGAGGCTTGATTGGCTAGTATTCATTATTTCCTTTTTCTGCATTAATTCTGAATCACTGTTCTAGGATGCCTAAGCTCCCTCTGTATTGTCTTAGATACCCAGGTCTCTAACCACAGGCTTAGGGCCTGCAGGCCTTCCAGTGAGCTAGTGTAATGTGGGCTTAGAGGCATCAACATCCTCTGCTGCCCCTGGACTTGAGTCAGACAGATGCTACCATGTTATTACCTTTAAACCTTTCGGAACGAGTAGTAAGAACCATGTCTTAAGAAGGATGATCAAATAGAAAAAAGACTGAACGTTATAAATATTCTAGTGGCTGTATTTTACTAGCCACTCCGTCATAAAAAAAGTTTAACATAACATGATTTGAAATGACATATTTCAAGTGGGTTAGCTTCTGTATAAATAGACTTCTCATTCAATGCTAACTGACTAAAATACAAACTAACACAAACATGTAAAAAGATGTCAGAAGTAGGACCAGAACCCAGGTCTGGAGTTTCTACCACTGATTTATAAGAACACGTCCTTTGTTCAAGTAAAAAATTTCTCTTTATATGCAACCAAAATTATCTGCATAAATTTCCAAGTAATTTCAACTGGCATATCCATGTATTCTCCTTACAAAGCAATAAAAAAAGTGTTCTCAACTTTCAAGGCAAAGTTTTCATGATATAATTAGACTCATTATTAAAATGTACAATAGTGATGATTGTGACACCATGTTTTCTACTTACTAGATTAAAAGGTATTAATCTGCTGTTCTTCACAGACACCCTACGTGACAACAGGAAGCAATTCATTAGCTATTAAACAAGACTACCAGATTTTCCTTTTTCTTTTTTTCCCATATAACTGCTGAAACATTAAGATAAAAACTGTCTGAACACCTTCCAGCATGAAAAGGTAGCCTCAAAATTATGCACTCCATAGAAACTGCTAATGAATGAAGAGTTAAACATACAGGTGCTGAACGCCATGAGGCTACTGAGCCCCACAGGACACCTGCAGGAGCTCAAGGTGCGCTCCCAGATGCACTAGATAGGCTCTGTTGGTTTCCAAGCTACAGTACAGTGCACAGTTAAGACAGTATGAGACAAACATGACATGATTCTGAGCAGTTAATATTTACAGCAATCTTACAAAGTCTGATGTTTGCAGAAACTGAAATTTTTGCAATGAGAATAACGCAGTAAAAGATAACAGCAAATGCTGTTTACCTTCCATAGGTACTCTGGTTTTCGCTGTTCTGTTCAGTTACGTCTTGGTAGCATCAAAACAGATGATTCAGTGTTAATTACCATCTTACCCTGCTTAGGAGTGAAATGTTCTGGTTTCTCTGAGTTTGTAACTACTTCGACAGAGTAGAAATCTCTTCTGTTCTCATAGCATCAGACAGGAAACTAAGTTCATTGCACAGTGTCTCGTACCTGAAGGCCATCCGGATCTGGGCAACGTTTGTCTTTCGAATGTCATTTCCCTCAGGCCCTTCTTTACAGTAATTCACCCCTAAGAATTTCTGCTTTTCCTGTGAACAGGATTAAATGTAAAAAGGAAGAAGTCAGTTCGACTGCTTTGATTTATTGTATATCTGAGTATTTCTTAGTTGAATGACTCCAGTGCAAGTGAAAAGAGCAGCTTCAGCCAGCTGGCCACTGAACTCTACCTCTTAACCTGTTTTGGAGATTTTAAGGCCAAAGTTTATAACTTAATTCCTCAGCAGTGTGTTAAGTCTGGCTTGCTAAAACTCTTTCTGCTACTGTTCCATCTTCACATCTGATCTGAGAGGTCAGAAAGAGGCTTATGTTTCTTTTGTTAAATGTTATACAAGAGGAAAATTAGTAATTATCATTAGAGAACATAGGCAGAAACAAGAGAATACATTTGTCAAGCCCCTTCACATACCAGCTCCTTAAGAATGTTTGAAAGTGACACAGAAGAAAAGATGCTCTAAAGTAAGTCCTAGAGAAAGTCATGGATGTGTAGAATTTTAAAGCCAAAAGGGAATTTAATCTGACCTCTCCACAACAGAATATTTTCTGTAGTATTCCCTTCCAGGCAAAACTATGTCTTGCTTATGATAGGTAGTTTGTTTTTACTCAGTGCAAGACATCAGTGCAAGGCAAAGGGATCTCACTCAAATAATTAAAGGTTTAGGGCTGGAGACAAAACTGAGTATAAACAGCCACCTGGTCTCTGCATGTTTTGGGAATTCCAAAACAAAGCTAATGAGAAAAAAATGTAACATTAGTACTTTAATGTAAGACTGCATAGCAGATAGTTTGCAAATGTTCCTCTAAAAAAGGATAGGGGTGTACACAAATACATCACATAAGCACCTACTGCTCAACTGTCAGACTTCTGACTTCTCAGTTCCTGCCTGCCCTAATATTCACAAAAGAGATTTTTTCAGCCACAATTACCTTGTCTGACAATCCACTCTGCAGCACGCTGTTTCTTGCTATTTCACACAAATCACAGGTACTTAGTTTCCACACCTGGGCTGCAATAGCATATTCCTCCATGAGAGCTTCCTGTATCACCAAAATGTTTAATATTAAATTATATGTAAATACAATGTAAATGGAATATGTACTCATTACTAATTAAGGAATTTATACATGCTCTTTAGATAGCTGTGAAAAATTAGAGGTTTAAGACTTTAATCACAATTAGTAATGAACAGAATTGTTTATTTCAAATTTCTCAAGGGTGACTGTTAAACAATTAATAGGCACTGGGTATCCAGTTATCTTAAGTCTCAGAAACTGCAGCCTGCAGTCCAGATGCTGAGAGGCATTTATTAGGCAATTTCAAATGAGATCCCAGGGTATACAAACACCTTGCAGGATCTGGTTGTAAATGTTTAATGAATATGTACCTAGGCAGATAGCAGGGCAATTTCTCTGCACAAGGAAGCTGGGTCTGACTCCAGTGGGCTGTCACCGCTGAGGATCCTCCACACTACGTGACCCTGTGGTGGTGCTGTGTTACACCCGCACAGAAAAGCCCCCACAGCAGCTCTGCCTGTTCTAGCAGACATGTCGTGGGCCAGCAGCGAGCCTGGGTGAAGCACGCCAGAGCTCAGCCTGTCCTCAGGACACAGGCAACTGAGCTATGGCCAGGCCAGGCCGAGGCACAGCATCACTCGGGGCAGTGCCAACCACAAAACTGGGGCATCAAAACCAGTGACCAGGCAGTTGTGTCCTGCCAGGCCACCCAAGGCCAAGAATCAGCTTCAATGTACTGAGCAAACAGCTCGTATGTCATCTTCAGAGATTCCACAGCATGGTTTTGTAAAGTACTTCCCCAGATTTATTAGTAAGGAAACTGGACTTTCCTGGCACTCTAGAGGATTGTTTATGAAGGCTCAAACCTCCCTTCAGCCTCATCCTTCATTCTATACTTCAACAGCCAACACTGGAGAGGCAAGAGTACAAAAGAAACATAATTAGGAAGTCAGACATTTCCCTCTGAAACCTAACGGTGAGTAGTAGACTGAGAATGAGGAAGAACAATGAATGAAGTGACTGAAAGACATGAGACTTTATATCCTAAGTGATCATACAGAACAGCTTTCAGGTCATTCTGGGCCTGCGTGGTACTGTTGCCAAATGCTAAGACAAGTGGTTTTGCCTTTCTTACCTTTGTATAATGAAACTGCATAGGATCGTCTGTGGAGAGAGAGACATGAAGTCCCTTATGTAGAAATTCCCGTAGTGGATTTTTTGAGTACTCCAGGAATAGGCTGTTGTTACTAAGGGGAGACATAGCAATGGGTATTTGTGCAAGATAGTAAAGATACTGGAGGACAGGACTCTGCAAAAAAAAAAAAAAAAACAAACCCAACACAATCAGCATTTAATGGTACTATGGGATAATGATGAAAAAAAAGATGGCTTTTCCTCAGATAAAATAGAAACAGCATGACCCCCAAAATTAGGTTGACACTAAACCAACTTTAGAAAATACTTAAAAGTCTAAATTTTAAATGTTACTGATCTTTATAAAAATAATTTGTATTCTTCATTATATGTCATCATCTTTTTGAAAATATGTACTAACTGCACAACTTCCCCAGAACCTGAAAGTCACAGGTAACAGACGTGTAAGAACTGCTAAGCAATCTGTTCTTTTCAAAACTTCGGTCCAACAGGTAAATTCTAGGAGTAGAAGTTTTAATTTATTAGAAATCATGTGTTGCCATTGCACATAATCTAAATAATCTGTGGTCACCTCATCTTTATTACTATTTTTGGCTTAACCAACCTGTGAGCCTAACAAGTGTCTTTATTATTATTATTATCCGCTATGCCAGGTTATCACATCGGGCTAAGCAGGAGGGAGTGAAGAGAATGTTTTGGTCACACACAGTCTTTCTGGGTCTGATTTTAGGCATTACTGCTTCGGAGCATAACATCAGACATGATTTTAGGCAAAATTTTTCTTAGTTCTTGGATATGTTGAAAAATACGGAGAGAATTTTCCAGCATTAACCAGAAAATCCAACTTGGAGAACTCTTTCAAAAAAATCACAATGAAGTCGGTGCAAGTCTGCCACCCACTGACAATTATTTTAATTACAAAACGGTGGCCTGGGGATAGATTGTATAATCGTTTCTATTAACAGATATGCCAGGAATGATACCATTTGTCCTGTCATAACAATCAAGATGTGTATACACATGTTAAAATTCATGATCAAGTGATCCCAGTTACTCTAGATACAAATAATCAAAACCTTAATGAACTTCTGAATGAACCCTGAAGTACAGGGATGCCAGTCAAGGACAATTACATTTGTTCCTGTACAGAAAAAAGTAGAGCTTTCCTTAAATTCTTCTGGGACCTAAACCAGAGAGTAGTAACAGGTCTAAGCAGTTTTTTCCATGTAATTTTAGCTCTGCTTGCAGTAACCAAAACCAGGTGCTGCCAAGTCACTGACACATCTGAACAGTTGATCTTTCCTACAGAGACAGTGCTTTAAAATACTCACTTAGGAAAAGCTGTATTTTTGTAACTTAAATAAGAAATAGGAAGTTCAGCTGAGCTTATTTATTTCACAGAATCAAAGAATGGTTTGGGTTGGAAGGGACCTTAAAGATCACCTACAGTCCCACCCCCCCTGCCCCAGGCAGGGCCACCTTCCACCAGCCCAGGTTGCCCAAAGCCCTGTCCAACCCGGCCTTGAACCCTTCCAGGGAGGGGGCAGCCACAGCTTATCTGGGCAACCTGTGCCAGGGCCTCACCCCCCTCACAGGGAACAATTTCTGCCTTAGATCTCATCTAAATCTCTCCTCTGTCAGTTTAAACCCATTACCCCTCATCCTATCCCTCCACCAATCAAGAGTCCTTCCCCCCTTTCTTGCAGCCCCTTTCAGTCCTGGCAGGCCACTGTCTCTCCAGAGCCTTCTCTTCTCCAGCTGAACCCCCCAACTCTCAGCCTGTCCTCACAGGGGGGTGCTCCAGCCCTCCAGCAGGTCCGTGTCCTGCTGTTGGTGCCCCCAGAGCTGGACACAGGCTCCAGGTGGGGTTTCTGATCAAAAGAAAGATTTTTACTTGTGCCTTGCTAAGAAAATAAATTTTGGGCTGCCCAGATAAAATCCATTTGGTGACTGCTGTATGAACCAGGGACTGATGTCTAGCAGACAGTGATTAGTTTAGGTGACCAACCAGGCAATACCTTCTTCAAGAGCAATCCATGAGAGATGTTGTCTGCTGTCAGAAAAGCTGATACAAGGTGTGTGATAGAGCCGGCTTCACCACAGTGAGGTCGAAATAGAAAAGTACACATGCCTCTTTCCCTGAGGGGATTAAAAGCAAGTTCTACTAACAAAAAAATTAACTGTTCTGCATCTATTTTGTATATAATATCCATTAATACAGGAATTTAAAAAATAAAAGTTAAACATTCTCATACAGTTTGACATGAAATTTAATCAGGCCTACCTGTAGGCTGCTGTCAAAAGGGGCAGGTCCCTCTAACCCAAAGCCCTTCTACCACCCGACATATTTGTGTCTCCTTCCTCCCTCCCTTCCCCAGTTACCTCTCATTTAGCAATTGTTTAGCTACCAGGTGAACAGTTATTCAACTGATTTCAGGTGAAGGAACTGGCAGATGGAAAGCTAAGTGAACTGGTGCAACCTGTGGCCATGTAATTCCTACATTTAAAATGAGGGAAGAAGTGGAAGCACATTGCCAAGAGTTAGCTAACACCCCCTAGGTGTGATGACAACCTGCCATCTCACCAGGTTTAGTGTAGCATTAAACTACACCCTCAGTAGCGCAGAGATGACCTAGGAGTACTGGTTATTACACTAGACTTCACACTATAATTTTCAGAACTATTTTTATCATCTATATTACAAATGATGCTGGCTTTTAGGTTATAATGGATGCCATTATTCAGTGCAAACACTGTCCCATAAGTATCTGGAGATGTTCAAAACAGAATTTCAACAAGGACTGCTAGAGTATCAGGCAGTTCTAGGATGGACATTTAGCAACATCTCTCCTGAAAATGGAGGTGACTTTGCCAACAGTACCAAAATAGAAAACAGTCTTGTAATGGACTGGCTGTGGTGCCTCAAATAAACTGTTCACCCTGTTGAAAGCATTTACTGACTCATTGATGAACTGTGTCATTATCTCACCTAGCTGTAAAGAGTATTTAACGATTATCTAGAGATATTTTTGAACAGAAGCTGAAATGATCTTGAGGTAAAAAAAAAAAAAAAAAGAAATGCCTAAGTTCTGACAATCTCTGGAGAAGAAAAAAAATGTTGACAACAGAGAATGTAAAGGAAGTCAGGAGAAAGAGATGACTGATACCTGCTGTACTGTGTCCTCTCCATTACAGAACTAAAACTAACAACTAGGCCTGTTTGTTGCAGGTACAAGGTAATTTAAGGTGGATGTTTTTATTCTGAGTTTTGATTATATAGGATGGTAGAGAAAGAAATGCTTGAGGTAGCAGTGGGAAAGAAGAAATAACATTTTGAACGTTAACTGGGATAAGACCTGTTAAAATGACAAATCTGTGCACCTCCTGTGAGAAATGCTTTGTAAATAATAACGAATGAAATCCTTGCAAGGTAAGTGATGGCACCATAATAAACGACGTCACTGTGACTCAATTTGAGTCACCTGTGCAGATCACTGAGCGAGTCAGCCACAATGCCAAGAACATCAACTCAACTTGAATTTCAGGCTTTACTGAGCCTGATGCCAAAATCTGCTTTTGCAGTCCTGATCTCACTGTTCAGTACCGTAACTCCCTGCATTACTTGCCTAGACACTGGTCTCACAAGTAGTAAAACTGAATGAGTCAACAAGCATGCTATAGTTAGCTAGATGTGCAGTTGATAATTATGTCCTATTTTGTCTATCTTTGATAACAGCAGCAGGCCTTAAACCAATATTTTACAACATAACTTTGTATCTTAAATTACCAGGAGATAGCAAGCTACCAAGAGGTACATTGTATTTGGAAATCCACTGTGAATCCAAGCAAAGGTCAAGTCAATTTTGTGGGGTTTCTTCTTTTGTTTGATACATTCACTCACAAAAATACATACGAATGTCAAACCAAGATAAAAATCTGATGACTTTACAAGTTTGGAATATTTCATTTGAATTAATTTTGCAGTTAACATTTTCAGAATAACTCAGTCATCTTAAGACTAAAATACTTCAAGATAACCTCTGCTTCAAAAGATATATGATCTAGACACTGACTTAGATTGAGACCAAGATTATTGATTTTTCTTTCTGGAAGCTTGTAAAGGAAAAATTACTACTTACCTCCTAAGGTTGTTTAGCAACATGATGTTCACATACATATAATACAGATAATAGCTATAGGGGGGATTCTTCTCACTGGTCCAGAGGTCAGGGTTAAGGCTCTTGTCAGAGAACATATGGCCACTGTGTTTGGATTCATCATCAACACTGTCAAAGCCAGTCACCTGGTAGGAGAAGAGATTCACCAAATCAGTATTTTCAAGAAGCAAACTTCAGCATTACTGATTCTTGCTTCAGGACTTCCTTGTAAGAAGCATCTGGTCCTTCTTCATTTCCCTCCTTATGCTAGCAGTCCTGCTGCTCGGCCCTCCTACCATACCATGCAGAGAGCAGGAATAATGTGTGTTCAAGGAAGTTTCACCCGTTGTTTTCTTTTGAGTGAAACAGGAGGCCCAGGTGCACAAAAGCCTTCAGACTCAGGGGGGTGGGGGGTCATAGGCCTGTGAAACTCCCTCAGATCTAGATTATAATCCTTTGAACTCATCTGCTTTGTTATTTGAAAAGCAGCTGAATGACAGAGGCTCCCAGGAAACCTCCGAGTTCTGATTTGGGGGATACTCAGAAATGTCTTTTTTAATCATGTCCAGCAGCTACATCCCCACCTCTGTCCTGAGTCCCATCAAGATCTATACAACACGTTCTTACAGTCATCTCCTTTTTGGAGGCCAGTGCCAGAGGCAAGATCAACATATGCATTCTGGATTATTATGCTGTCTCGATACAAGATCATGTGAATGTTTTTTTTGTCATTCTTTATAGAAATGATTGCTGAGAGGACAAATAAATAGCTGTTGAGCTGTTTCAGAGGAAATACATGACAACTATTTGACAACAGGACCTTACCTGGCTTTTATTAAATTCTATGTCAGGGCTTAAAAACAATAATACAAGTAATCTATGGAGGAGGAAGCTTTTTTACTGTCTGGAAACAGCTGTGGGAAAAAAATTTATGGAGAGGATCCATTTCATGAGAGACAGAAAATATACTTACATATTTGAGGAAAAGGTGCAATTCTTTGTGGTCTTTGGGATTAATTGTTGCTTCAAACAAAGGTACAAAGATGTTCTCCAACATCTTCCCAAAACTAGGTAGAATATTTTTAGACCTAAATATGTCACTGAAGGGAAAAAATATATACAGTTGTGACCACTCTTTAATCAGCTTACATTTTTCCTCGTCTTTTATATTTTCTGTTATTTGTGTATATTCAACAGATTCAGTTCTACTAGGATTCAGAAATTCAAAATTTCTGTCAGGGAAGGTATTGTCTCTATGCTGTTTCCTGCACTGCCTGGCACTCTGCTTCACCCAGGCTCTGCTGAAGCTCCTGAGTGCTCCAAAAGTAGTGACAGGGGTAGATGCTGTCTCAAGAACGGTGACCCCTTCCCTTACAGCCACTGAAGACCAATAGGGGAGATATGGAATTACCTCTTGTGAAATATTCGGTTTTCCAGAGTTGTAACTACCACAAATGAAAGTAGAATGTTCTGCTCTAGTGAGCCTCTCAGAAGAGGGACAGTAGTGCATGACAAACTGTTGGCTCTCACATGTACGGAAGAAGTTTTTACATAAGAAAGTAAAGGAGATAAACTTTCTCCCTGATCAGAAACGCACCCTGGGGCATATATGCGACCACGACAGCTCTTTTTCTACTCATATTTCAACTATGCAGTTTCAGAACATGAAGCTCAGCTATTAAGGCTGACAAAATTATCATGGGAGACTGTATTATACAGTATTAGAAACAACCATTTAATAAAGTCCCAAAGGATGCTTAAAAACTGAGAAAAACTGATACTGATTTAAGCTTGCAGATCAGCAATCTGGGTTGTGTTTCCAGGTTCACTGTTATTTAGTCACTGATTTGAGGGAGTTTGATGTTAACAGTTTTACAGAGCATTTTCTACTTCTTTATGGAATTCAAGAGTTGATTTATTTTCATTACTAAATTGTATTTTAACTTGCCGTTGAATGCAACTTAATTTTACCCATTTGTAATTTTTTATTTTAGTCTCTTCACTTAGATAAATAATTCACAGTAGTTCTGAATAGCTTCATAAAGAGTAGTCCTGTCCTATACCCCCAGACTGTCAGGAAAACTGCAGCGATGGTCAAGAATAAATTTCCCAGGCTATTTCTTATAAATAGAACTAGAGGACAGCTCATAAACCATCTAAAAATATCAGAAATTAAAACAATCATTGGTATGATTTCAAACTGTTAAAATTACCAAGAGCTCCTGATTACTTACTAGATTCTGGGAACCTGAATTATCCAGCGCATATTAGGGGAATAAACTTTATGCTTAATGAACCATTTTGCCAAGTTCAGCCATTCATCTGGAGACCGTCCATAAATGGATAAGCGGGGTTCTGTATACTGGTACTTACTTTCTTCTAGTTCACGGGCTACTTCCTATTAAGTAATAAATATATTTGCTTTAATATGGACACTGAAGATCATTTACAGCTAGTAGTACATTTATCATTGTACTTTCCTCAGACCAGATCTAACTGTACTGCCACCCTTGAATGATAAAGGGAATCTCTTGTTTATTAATCCATTATTTTATTTTAGGCATCTAAATATTATACTAGCAAGCTATCACAGATATAATTTGAGTATAACTGTAACCCCTAGATTTAGAGGACAATATTCTTGTGCAGTTATTACTAACACCTTTGTAAGACATGTTTAAAATTGGTAAATCAGAATTATACTATTTAAACTGTAGTAAATGACTACATAAAATATGCAGACCAATGGAGAATCTGACCCAGAATCCGTGGTAGCAAGCAATTTTAAAACTATTAATTTTAGACAAGCACTTCTATACATTTAAGAAGAGCTGACATCTAGTTCATGTCGTAAGAAATGAATCTGAAGCCTGTGCATGCACGTGCAGATTTGGATTTATGCAGAGGCGCTTCCCTAGCTGCAGCTACCACTAGCCAACTACATCCTAACAAACATTAAGCCAGTGAATTGATCCTTGGCTGCTCTCTATTGGCTGCACACAACTCTGCTCTGAACTCATACACAGGTCATGTGTATGTGTTTCGAACTCATAAAATTATTTAGAACGCAGCAGTGGCTGATGTAGCAGAGGTCTTTCTCTGATGAACTGCTAGAGCAAGCCCAATACTTAGAATTACTTAACCACAGTGTTAGCTCCAATTATAACATCAAAAACCTTTTACAAACCTTCATTTCTCTACAGCTGGAAAAGCTTGAAACTTACTTACCTTGACCATACGAGCAAAATATTCACCACCAATGTAGTTCTCGGTTTTCAAATACAAGTCCCTCAGCTCACTGGCACCAACTGGATTGTACTTGGAATTGAATTTGTCAAATCGATGAAATGTTTGACGACCCTGGAGGAGGAAAAAAACCCAAATAACCATGGTTTTAAGTATGCAAAATAGTTTATAAATTAAATTCCCTAGCAATAAAAGACATAAAAAATGCCTATAGCAACTTAATATGTGCACGAGTTCAAATTCTAATTTAATAAGTTATCATGCAAACACTAGAAAACAGAATTTTACACTTAGATTTTTCTCATTTACTTTGTCATTTTAATAGACTTACTGCATGGACATCTAAAGAGTCTACAGTGAGGTCATATGGGTCCATGTGAAGGCTTTCAAAGACTTGCTTTAAAGTCATCTTCTTGCCTTTTTTCTCTGCAACAATCCTGTCAGGTTCCGTTTGATACGTGTGCTTAATAAACCTCAGTAAGTGTTTCTGGTTCATGCAAGCAGCAGCATGGATATGAGTATCAACCTGAAATCAAAAGGTTATTCATGCTCATCATCCATATACATAAATTAGCAAAGTATCTATGTCAGTGACAATGACTGAAGCCTTGCAAAATATTCCTTAAGTAACAAATGGATTCATGCGTCAGCAAGGCAAAATGTTTCAGAACCATGAGATTTTGGTTTTGGAGGAATTATTTGATAAGCAGAACTATAAATAAACCAGCTCCCAATTAACAATTTCCTATTTAAATCAAATTTTCAACAAGATACATTATAAACACAGAAACTGAGTTCAGATTCAATGTGATACTTCCTTAAAGGACACACTGATCCTCCAGTATCCTTTTATTTCATCCATGATTCAGTGATGTCTTCCTAGTTATAACCACCCTCTCTGACAGAAAGGACCTGGAATTCTCACACATTTCAATTAGCATAATTCATTTTTGTATTTCAACCACATGAAACATCTTAGGACACTAGAACTGAAAAATGTACATGAGAAATTTTGTCACTATTTTTTCCAAGTTTAATTATAATAGAGCAACTCATAATGCTGACAGATTTTTCAGTTTCTTCAGGTCTCTTCAAACACTAAGGGAAGTGCAAGCTTCACAGAAGGACTGACAGTATTCCCTCAGATTTTTGTTGAGGTCCCATTTTAAAAAAGCATTGAAAGGACCAAATGGTTTCCACAGGTTTGCTTTTCTTTTGCCCAGAAGCTTGCACTGAGCAGCTTATATTAGAAAACAGTCCAAAGAAACAACTGATGAGATTTAGGGGTTTGCTTGTTAAGTTTTCCCTTCAGTATGTGTAATTCCTTAGGTGCCTCCAGCAGGTATGTAAAATGAATGTCTTGCAGTTCCTTGCAGTCAAGGGTTTATTCTTGCCTGTCTAGAGAAATATTTGTCAGGTTATTAAAGGGCAATTTTCCAGTTCCAGCTAGATCAATGCAAAACTTATGTTTGGCTGCATTCTGGTTAAGGCCAATATGTAAGATATACCCATACATTTCCCTTACTTAATAGAAGCCTTATCTTGGGATTTAGTAAATAGATAAGCTCACTGGAGGAGAATTCCTATTAAACCAGGAAAAAAAAAAAAGAGGACAGGGAGAAGGGGAAAAAAACCCAGTAATCTTTGATTGTCATGCCAGCAAATAATGCTGGCCAGCTATCTACTATACCTTTCTAAATGCATGTTCATTGATTGACCTTGTCACTAAGCCATTAACTGTTTTAATTTTGGCATTTTCCATCAGTTACTTTGGCTCTTTTATATAAGCAAACAGATTGTACCAGATTCTCCACACTAGTGTCTGAGGGATGTAACAGACAACTTCACTAACAGCTCTTTCAAGAGGTGAATTTTATTTTTTGCTTTCCTCATGAGCAGTACGCACCATTTAGGATTGAGTAACAGAGAGACAGCCTGAAATAGAGGCCCCAGAAGTGTCTGTTTCATATTCTAAGTTTCAATGCTGATACTGTTATTAGGGAGGAAGCACTTCAGGGAAGTTACGGATCCAAATATTACTTTGGTTAGCAAGATGTAGGAAAAGCAAAATTACTTGGGGGCTTACTGGAACTCTAGCTACAATGCAGTTTACTTGCCATAGAGAGTGATTCATAAAAATACTACTTTAATCAAGATTAACTCTGCGCAGCAAGAATTTTTAAAGCAATAACCAGCAGTAGGAATGATCTCTGCCAGAGAAGAGCAAGCTTGTTCCTGCTCCCCTGAATCTGAGTATTGCCAGAGAGGAAGTGCTGCACATTTTGTGCTTTTGAACAACATGAATCCATTTGTAGATTGGCTTATTTAATAGTAGGTAATTAAAAAATAATTAAGATATGCCCAGTGACAATGAACACTGTTTTTAAATCAAAAGGTGATCTTAGCAAATACAATTGGGTTAATTACAGCTTCTCAGTAATCAAACTGATTGTCTAAGCAGTTACCTGATTCACATCTCTGTCCTTCACACCTCTCAGACACCATGTGTTTTGTGACTAGTGTCTGTCAGCTGCACAGTGTTTTACCTGAATGTGGCATGGAGTAAGTATCTTGTCCAGGGTTATGCAAGAGAACTGTCAAGTTAGGAGTTGAGTCTCTGACACTTGAGTCCTGCTTGAGTGAATTAACTAATAGATCCACCCGTCCATACGCTTACAGATAAAAGTGTGAAATTCATTAAAATTTACCTAACAACCCATCTGCTTCTAGCCTTGTGATAGACAGGGATAGATTCAAACACTTTTGTTTAGCAGATTTTGTATTTGACAGTTTATTTCCAAAACAGTGGCAAACATTCAGTAGCCAGCACACAGAAACACCAGAAGGACTTTTCAGTGTACTAGCGCTAACCAAAACATAACGAGAAGGATTAAAGTATTGATCTAAACCCTGAAGTTACAAAATAAGGACTACCTCTTCCAGTTGCATATAGAAACAATGCAAAAGGGACCTGAAGTTAAAAATACCAGCAACAGCTACTGATTTGTGAAGAAATGTCACCTATCAAACCAAGCACCCTCTCTCCAGTAGTTTCCTCTTAATTCCAGGAGAGGGGAGCAAACAAAGCAGCATAACATGGCTGCTTCCATGCTCTGAGAACGCAGCTCCCGTGGGTGTGAATATGCCAGGAAATGAAATCAGCTCCTTGATTCTCCTACCTGTCTCCTAACTGCACCCCAGTGTATCTGAGAGGCCGTTAAGAATACAACTCAAATAGTCTTTTTACTTAGCATTTCAGAGATTTTTTACCAGATACTGATGGCAGCATGAACCCTCAGTTCAGTTTCTGTGGAAGGTCTTTTTTCTTTCAACATGTATTTAAACACCTATTTTCAATATGAAGTGAACTTTTAATCCAAAAATCTATATAGCTGTTCCTACTACAGCCTAGTATGACTTACCTATATGAAAACATGAAACACTTGACTACCTTTAAGTGATTTAATTAAAATGAATTAAACCTCCATGTAGATATTTTCATTCATAATCCAAGTAAGCTTCATTTGATGAATTCTGTTTCACTCCTTTAAAACAATCTACATAAAAGTAAGCCCCTTTGATGCTGAATAAGTAAACAGATGAGTTTAGCATAATCCATTTAACCCACTTACATTCAAGTTAATTTTCCTGGAGTGTTCCCATGTAGAAAAAATTTAATATTCTTAAAATAACATAATTCAACTGAGTAGTATGCACACACCACTGCATGCATATCATCTACACGTCACACAAGAAAAGCAAAATTGCCGAAACTCCTACTAGAAACAATGTCATGCCTTTAATCCTTTTCACACTTACCTTTCTCACATTATAGAAGTCTCGATGGGGATTACTCTTTAGTTCTTTAAATTCCGACATTTCATTTAACATCTCATGTAAACTAAATTTAGATTCTAAAAAGTTAAGCCTCCGATGACAATATGTTTTTCTGTAAAAGAAAACATAAAAACTTAAAACTATTTGTGTTTCAAGTTCAAAAGACTGTTTTCACAGTAAAAACAAATATTTTATGAAGACCAAGACAAATCCTCTTTTTATCCTACTAATTAACTAAAAGTCAGTATCTAATATGATTTCAGACCAATGTTATTAGTGAAACCTCAAACAGAAATCTACAAAGCTGTGCTATGCACTTTAAATTGATCAAGTATTTATCACTGTATCTGTGCATGAATTGTAGCTCTTTTAGTAATGATGACCAAAGAAAGCATAAACCCTATAATAAAATGTGACGTCAATTGCTAACACTCTGAAACTACACCTCCAGTGGAGCAGATCACCTCATACGCAACAGAAACAACCTGTAATCCAGACTTACTTGCTGTTTCCCTAAAATTTGTTTGCTTTTTCAATGTGAATATAAGCAGCCAAGATAAGATCCAACATATTTTCATTTTTTATGCCTTAAAAACATATTCTGTATAGGAATACTTTTTTTCCAAAATAATTTATTGTGCTCTTAGAAAACTCATGCTTTTTTTGTTCTTGCTTGCCTACTCCTCTGTCTTCACTTTCATCTTCTGCTATGTTTCTATTTTTAACCAGTGACATGGTTCTTCTCTTCACCATCTGTCAATTCTTATTGAATCTACAATGTTTTTGTAGCACTATTAATGTAATAGACTGCTTTTTTCTGCTTCATTGTTGACAATCTCTCCTTAATGGGACACAAATCCCATTATGGATTTGAAAGACCCATTCCAACATAGTCTCACTGTATCTCGTACTGATCAAGATCCATTTGCTTGCTGCAGAAGTCTCTGTTGGGTTATACTTACTATTCAAGAGACCAGAAGACTGAGGAGTAGGGGCAAGATTTCACCAGTTTAAGAACAGCAAAGATTAAAGAACAATGGGTTCTTGATCTCCAAACAGCCCCACATGACATAAATGACAGGAAAGCACTTGCTACAAACATGGAAACAATACCGTATGAAGAGCTTATGCAACAGGATTACTGAAATGACTTTCTCCTTTTGGTTTGTGTGTATTTATTGGGGAGTCTAAATCAGCCTGCAAAAGGTTAATCTGAAGTGAAAGGAGCCTGATTGCTCCAACATTCACAAAGGCAATGAGTGTCCTAACTTGTCGTAGCTTCCTGATAAAGACTGTTAACAATAGCTGCAAAAAGAAGGGTCTTCAGTATGACTTTCATTTCAAGTTTTTCCTCCTTACCCTTTAATCTTCTCAGTATGTCTCTTAGAATATAACACACTGAAACTGGAAATGCATTTACCCACAACATACTATAAATAAGCATACTCGAGCTAGCTTTGTTTTGGAGCAGAAGGGCTGATAATGCTGGCAGAAGCACAGGCTTTTGCTCTTGGAAAAGTGCTTAGGGAATGGGACAGTTCTGTTCAGTCCATCTGCTTTGCCACTATCAAGACAGATTATGCTGCAGGTGTCAGACACAGACTCAAAGGGGAAAGAATGCCATCAGGTGTGACTGACATCACATGGTAAGCAACGACCTCTCAGAGGCAGAAGGACCAGGAACCCAGCGCAAATAGTTCAGAACAGTCCCGATCCCTGCTTTGTTCCACTCCAGGATGGATTCATATCCTCTCCTGGTGTTGAGGCCATGAGAAACCTAGATGTTTCCAGTCCTCAGCTGGGAAGTAAGCTTAAGAACAGGATACAGGTGTTTTTGTTATGCACTAGGCAAGTATCATTAGCATGTCAGTGACTGTACGAGACTTGTTATATTTCTGTTTTTTAGAGATTTCCCAGGAGTTTAATGGTTCTGTGCAATTTCAGACCTATTTTGATTGTGCATGTGTGGATCAGTTTTGCAGCACGAGTTAACTGACATCTGGAACAAGTCAGACTGAGTATTTATGTTGCTGAACTGTTCTGTATGCTCTACATACACAGGGTTTCTCTTCATGCAGCAAGAGCAGAACAGACACAAAGGGATTCCAGACAACTGTTCAAAAACCTCGAATTCAGCATAGGCCAAAACAAAATAAAAAAGGTGAGGTTCAAGCTTCAGTTCCCATGCCTCAAGAAGTCTGGATCAGATTTGACTTGAAAAGGAACATTTGTCCAATCTCTTGCTTTTCTGTTTAAGTGCTTCTCATTTTGCCATGGCCGATGCGAAGAAAATAAAGAAATTAAGTCTAGCCATATGGGGGGGTGGGTCCCCCCTTTTAAGTCTTTTCATGATACATTAATGCTCAAGAATGGCAAAACAAAACATTACTGTATAACAACAACGTTGAGGAGTTAAATATCATAAAAGACAGAAGTATTAAACTGAAGCTAACAAGCAACCTAAAGGGACAGAAAAGAAAGAAAGAGAAACATACGTTGGGCCATCTGCAATTAGAGCAAGGACGTGGCTCAGGTCAAGGGTATAGGTCTCCAGATCAGGATATGGCAGACTCCGAGGCTCATTGAGTTCCATCATTTCTTTGTTATCATAAACAAAGGGAATGCCACCTTTTAGCTTGATAACATAATCCAAATTGTCTGGAGCATCATCAAGATTGTAAGGATCTTCATTTTCTTCTGGGGGTGAATGAAAATCTGAAAGTAAATTTATGTTACATTCAGAAGAAATCTTAGACAAATGGCAAAATAATTGCAAAAATTATCTTCTGCTTCTATAATGCTTTATTTCTAACAGATGTTAATACCTTCATTAAATCACATTTTCACTTACTATAAAAGATCTGTTGTTACAACACAGCTTTATTCTGACAGGTTTTAATTGCAGTCCCCCTCCAAGCTGAGTGCCTGCCTTATTATAAATTATTAGAATTCTCTGAACCAAGGTATAATTAGATTTAATACTATTCTTTATTAATGTATGATAGTACAAGTGTCAAAATAATCTTCCAGAAGTATTTAAATTAGGATGACTGAAAGTACAGTTGAGATTTTTGAACAATAAAACAATTGTTGACTTCATACCTATCTTCGTAACTGTCTTTTCACCTTCTGACTCACTGCAGTAATTTTGGAAGTTTGTAGTTAAGCACACAGCTGTTCTCACATTGAACCATCAGTCAGAAATGGGCAGGCTGTGCCTTACCTCTTCACCTCTGCCCTTCCCACAATCCAGTGAGCTAGAGTAGTGCATACATACTAGAACTGTTCCCTCTCTCAGCAGGAAATAATTTAAGACTTGGTGCTTCTCACTGTGACCAAGGCAGTGGTTGTTTGCAGGTTTTGGGGGGATTTCTGTGTTTAAATGGTTTTATTGTGTTTTGATTGGGGTTTTTTTGTTTGTGGTTTGTTTGTGGATTTTTTAAATAAAATTCCTTAGTTTTATGTTTAATTGGTTTTGAATAGAACCAAGAAGTGCAGGAGCCAGAGATAATACAACACAGCTCCCCTTGGCCTTCTGATCACGACTGAAATCAGAAAGTACCACAAGCATATTTGGAACTTGGTTCAGTACAGTTTTGTAATCCCTTTACAAAATCACTTTTTTTTTTCGCCCCAAGAATCGGGTAAACACACATACTTCTGGGAGATTCACCTTATGTGACCACTTGAACATTATCACTCATGCTAGTGAATGTCTATCGCTTCTTTTACAGTATCTTGCTAACCTAACTAGCATAAAATAAGTGTCTCAACTACACTGATGTCAGCTGTACTACATTCTTGGGCTCAGTCTTATCACTGAGATTTCTCCTTTTACCTGTCCAGTTAAGCCAAGCCAGAAGAGTAATTAACCTGTCTTTTTATTCACCTAGAGCACCTAAATGTATGTTATAAACTGATACCAGTCTTCTCTCCAGTATTCGTAACTATCCAGCTCAAACCTGTGGTAGCTAAGACACTGAGTAATGAGATTATATTGTTTATGTCCTAACTTTAAAAGTCACAACTGTAAAAAAAGTTAACCTAATAATAGCTTGGAATTATCTCCCTGGCAGATGTTCCAAAATATCTTTCCTGTCTTGAATAATCAGTATACTGTCCTCTTTACACTATTTCTGTATAATAAACGCTTGAAAACATGTTATTTCATCCTCTTTCAACCACTGAGTTAGAGGGTGATTTAAAATGTTGCTTTATGGCTGAGAATACATTGCCAACAATCTAGACGCACCTACGGTGGCACATCCGTACAGACCAAAGGTTGCTTTTTACAGGCTAATCCTACAACTATCAGTGCAAACAGTTTAATGCACAAGCAAAGCTTTCAAGACACAACCCACCTAAGTGACAAGTATCATTTGTAACATATATGATGGGGATTATGTTCAACCTAATAAACCCAGTTGAGAGATCAGAGTTTAACAACCCAGGTAGAATGCTCAACAAACATGACTATACACAGCTTCCAGGCTCGACCTGGTAAGTGTACCATGACTGTGACATCACTTACTCAGGGCTTGCTAACTGGCATGTCTGTATCATACGTCAATTTAGAGTAGATGAGCTCCATTTTATTTCAGCATGCCAAGATCAGGAGGAATGCCTTCTCACTTTAAACCATAGCCATGTATCTTTTTCTCAGAGGAACAGAAGTTGTACTACTTACCATCTCATTTGCTGAAAACAAGGATAATCAATGAGCATCTAGTATTTTTTTTGGCAGCTTCCAAGTTTCAGACTAGACACAGGATTTATAATTCAGGTCCGTCGGCGATTCTCCAACACTTATTAAGAGAATGACTTACAGCGGCAAAGACACTCAGAAGAGATGGTCACAAAAATCCAACTTACCTTTACTACAGCAGTGCATGGGTTTAATTCTGTATTTTAAAAAGAAGAACAAGGATATTCACCTGGATACACTTCATCTTCAACCTTCCATTTTTCATCTTGCATGCTACACAAATACTGAGACGTTGTTCTTGGGAAGCGATGGTAGGCAAGACGTGAATACTTTTCTCGAATGAGAAGAGCCTTCACCAGGCTTTTGGCAGCTTGTTCATAATCATCAACTGTAACCTGAAAGGAAAGCCTAGATAAATACTGACAAAAATAAAACTACAGTTTTAGCAACAGAGCAAATCCATGTTGGTAACAAGGAGACTGAATTTCCAGAAATGTAAGTGTATGTGGCTTGACCATAAGGATTTTACCCAAGATCTCAGGAAGCTGGTGACAGAAGGAGAGTCCAAATACAATGTGCAAAACACACAAACACAAAAATTTTTTACTCCTACCATATATTACCCATTTATTTAATGTCTGATTATGGTTTTATTTATTCAATTTATTTTTTATGATAAAAAGCCTAAAACGACCTAACCTTTAACTGTTTTACAAATCAGTGTGTTCACAAAGCAATCTACAGTTTGTTGCAGAGAGCCGTAATATACTGGCACTTCACACTTCATATACACTAGCTGCTAGAGGTTTGGGATTTCTGCCCCTTCCCCAGGTACAGAAAGGGGGGAAAAAAAATTGTTTCTTACCCCAGCACAGTAGTCCCCACTAATTGAAACTCTCTGAAACTCTGGTACATCATATGGCACTTGGACTGGCAGAAAAGTACTTGGAAGAACTGGTGTTGCAGGAGACAAAACAGGATTGGCCGATGGTGCTTTCCATTCCTGAGATGGAATTTGTAATGACAAAGACTGGGATCGAATCATCTTAAAGCTTTTCTTCCTATAAATTCATGGTATAAAGCATGAAATAAGCCATGGTATAAAACATTAAATACATTGGAAAACTGATTAAAGCAAAGAAATCACCCCTCAAGAAATTTTACAAATTAAGTCTCTTATACTACAGGAAAAACATTAGTCACAAAGTATTTGTGCATTTAGCATTTTTTCTATTGACACTGCTCAAGATACATGGCACACACAATTGCACTTACCTTCCACACAAGTACACTATGCCATGATTTATTTACAATCACTGTAAAATGCCCTAAGGTTTGGTTTGTCTCACGTCTTACAAATTCAGTTTCAGCAGGTCACTGTACAGAAGGAAAATGCAATCACTATGCTTACTGTAGTAGGAGTTAATTCTCTGAGACTGGTAGCATCAGAATTCACAAAGTATCCCACAGAAACAAGTGAATGTTACATACAGTAAGTTGTTATAAGTTATCACCCTATTACACATACTTTTTATTCTTCCCAAAACATGCAGGTTTTAAAAAACTCATCTAGTTGTCAGACAAGACTATGCATCAAAATTTAATATACATTCAGTTAAACTTGTCAGAAAAAAGATGAGCACACAGTTGTTCCTTAGGCAGTGTTTGACAAGACTTGAGCAAAAGGGTAATACTGGTTATCAGAGTAACAGCATGGCTTTGGTACGCAAGCCCATTCCTTCCCTCACGGCACTAACGCCCACCGATTTAAAAACTTTTGCCCTTTCTCAGCAAAACTGTAGTAGAAGTATACCTTAGACAAACCAGCTAAAAAAGAACCCTGCATTTGTCCGTGTAGTAATTGTAATACCTCAAGTGAAATTTTAGAATATCTCTAAAAATTTAATTAATTTTCCTTCTTCAGTTTAAATGTATTCAAATATATCTTAAATATTCATCTAATAAAAATAATGCTATATACTACCTGAGATATCACTTTCTTCTGCACTGTGGAAATACTCCCTCGTTTTAAACTAGATACCAAAACCTTAACCACTAACCAAGAAAAAGGAATACTGGAATACTCTCTGGAGATTGCATATTACTTCTGTGACATTATGAAGAGCAAGAACAGACAGTGCTGGTACAATTAATACCCTATGACCAAATTCCATCCTCTCCGAAGTACTCGTAGCTACCTTTGAAATCACTATGAAATTCCTGAAAGGCATTTTTGGATCAACTGCAACTGAAAACAATACAAGTTTTACTTGTGTAACTGTCCTTGAAGTACACTTCAGTCCTGTATGACAGGGATGAATACTTGTTCTGTTCCCACATGTAAACAACACACACATAATACCCCACTTCCCACAGTTAAACTTGTGCAAAACTTGACGGACAGTCTGGCAGAACATATTTCTATAAGACAACTTTCCAAATTAAAAGTGAAACTTACTAGTTCAGGAGGAAAGACATATCAAATAGTTGTTTGAATGAAAACATCTAGTTTTGCCTTCTGTGCTTGTTTATGTCTATGAACATGCCAACTGGGAAACCCATTTGCGCAGTTCAAATCCAAGAGTCTCAGCCTGTATCATCAGTGTGTCGTACCTTAATTTAACTAAATTGTCTCTTCTCCCTTCTGTTCCAGAATTACGATGCCAAGCGTTGCCCAGCTGATTGTCTGCAGCTAGCAGGGTGCGTGTGTTTAGCTATCACTTCCAAAGGCTTCCTTGTTTGCCTGCTTTGTGCAGAGTCTGTACGCATACAAGCCACCTGGTGTGAGACTGCTGCTGAGCTCACATGACTCTAGGAAACAGTCTAGCCAGTCCACTGACATTAAGAGAGTGGTACAGCCTGACATCAGGGTAAGGCTACCTCTCCCACAGAAGAAAATCATAAACCAAATCAGGTTTGGCTTCATTAGATTCATGGCTAAACCAAAGGTGGACTGTACTACTTTTTTGAGAAAACTCAAAATGTCCACTTTTACAGCTGATAGTGGTTAGATTTTATCTCCGAGTTAAGGAAACCTACGAATAGCCTCATTATGCCAATACCACTTTTCCCTGCTTTCATCTATTTTTACAGAGACTAAAAGAAGTATCATACCACTGTCATTTTCTCTGTGTTAAATTTTTCCATTTCTCTGAAAGCAACCAGAATAAAGGGCTGGTAAAAAGTGTTTATTTTTCTGACTCTCTGTACATTAAAGTCTTAAGGTTGTGTTCACTTCTACCCAGCTATACTGTTTGTCAAACTTGGATAAGCAGTATCTATGCTATTGCTGGAAATGCAGCTGAGAACCTAGGGCCCAGCCCCACACCTTCCACATACCACGGAAAGACTCACAGGAGCCCTCGCTGTCAACCTCTTTTCTGAACCAATAGGAGGCAGAATATTATTTGCCAGATAATTTCAGTATTAACTCAAACTCGTTTAAAAAACTTATTTTCCACTCAGAAAGCAACTACTGAACAAACCTTTTAGCTGTTTCCACAGACTGTTGTTCTGCCAGTTCCTTCTGCAGCTCCCTTTCTTTGGCCTCTTTCTGCCCAATAGGGCAGTCCTCAGGCACGGTGAATAGTGACAAGGCATCTTTGCTGTCTTCTTCTCGGAGAACTTTAGCAAATACCTTCTCTGCTAGAAGTCGCACCTGCTCGTCGACCTCAGAGATGTTCAGCTTTGGAAACTGTCTGGGCATCTCGGCTAAAAAGGAAGACAGATGACAAAGTTGTAACTACAAGATGAATAAAAGTATGTGAGAGACTGAGTTTTTTTCATGGTATGCCTATCAAAATTAAGAGCTTAAAGCAAAAGCAGAATAAAGTAGAATTGCTACACAGAATTTAAACTAGTATGTGGTACGTAAGAAACACAGGCATCCACAGAGCATCTTTACTTGTGAAGCCATGCCAATTTGTGAATCAGGAACTTCCTGATATACTCATGAAAATTCCTAAGACAGACAGATATGTACGTACAGATTTGCCAGTAGATTCCACTTACTTGCCATAATCAGAGAGTATTATTTGTGATACAATGTACGTACTTGCACTCAACTTGGAAATCACATTCACTCAGTTGCAGGCCTTCTTCCCCGCTCAGTGACTTCAAGCCCATTTTAGAGCCACGAGCAAGTTAGAAGACAAGGTTGCACATTTCCACCTCCTCTCATCCTTCCCACAAATATGAAAGTCATGGAGCTGCTGTGAAGTAAAATGGTTGCACAACAGGAACAAATATGGTGTAGTTAACTCAGTGGCTTTTTTTTTTTTTCCATTTGTTTTCAATAGTTCATATCCTGCTTTTGAAGCGTCTACGGGAAGCAGATCGGATACAGATTTTAATTTCTACTTGGCATTTAAATACTATTTTCTAAAAAATATGTTTTATATTTTAAATTTAAGTAGCCTTTTTTGACAAAATATTTCCATTTTGTTACAGCAGTACTACTGAGAATACCATCTTTAGTGTTTCTTCTGTAGTTTCACGTATTTATTTATATTTCATTCTAATACAAGCCAAAATGTAATTTTTGACATATCTAGTAGCATTCTGGAGGGGGAAAAAAAATACAGTGCTTGTAAGCTACTGACCAGCATCGTTTATTATGTACTAAGAAGGTTTTTGAATGCCTCCACTATGATGGAGTTTGTAACAAATAAGATTAAATTCTTATTACATAAGCTAAAAATAGCAATGAACATGTCACAACAAATGTATCCAAGCACTGACAGAATGTAAAGTCTGGGTCCAAAACTGACATTTCAGAATCCTTTTTTGTTATAAAAATGCAAACGTATTTTATAAGATGCTATTAATTTAAATAATGATGTATGCTGAAAGTCAGCATGGAACATGAGTTTTTAATCACTCCAGACATAACTTATCAGGGCCCCCATTACAGTATTTCTGTAGGCATGCTGCAAGTTTCACATGTTGATATGTGATCCTTTTGATATGTGATCCTGTTGTTTTCAGCCTAAAAGATTCTAATTAATGTCCACCTGTTTCACAGTTGCTTTGAGAACAGCTTTGCTTTTATTCTAATAGCAAATATAGTATGAAAAGGTGACGAGAGATATATCAGACCATAACATAGCAATTTAATGATCATGTACATTATTTCGCATTCTTATTTTGTAAGAACCAATTCACAGCCCAGTGGAAAAAAAGTCACTGGTTATAGAGAACTGTGGATCTCACTCTATGCAGTTTTTCTGCCTGTAAAGTGTTTTGCCATTAGTCTGAAATTTTCATAAAAATCAGGTATAATTACACAAGAAATATAAAGATACATACAAGTTTAGCTGAAATGATACAATGACAATGCACTGTGATGTCTTAGAAGCATCCAAACTTAGATTCGGTTTCTCAATTTCAAACCTCAATGAAGTCATGGGAATCTTTCCACTGACCTCAATGAACACAGTTGTCAGCAACAGTAACTGCCATACACGCAGTTGCCAGCAACAAGGGCTGTTTGGGCCACTTCAGTCAGCCAAGAACAGTCTTTATAGTTACTCCACTACAGTAAGAGTGCTAACAACAATAGCAAAATGAGAAAAATAATGTTGCTTCTTCTGCTAAATCAACTAAAATATTTTTAGTACTACCCAACTAGTACAGAAAAAAATCAATTGTTGTACATTTATTATTGGCTGAGCACTTTCCTAATATAAATGAACTTTTTCGGAGAGAATTGTGATCAGAAACAGAAATGCAGTAGGAAATACACTGCATGAGAAACCATACTGTATTTTAAACCATTATACAGACAGTGAAGAGTCAGAATGTACAGATACAAGTATGATCCTCTACTGAGGCCAAAGATTTTTTTCTTGCTTGCAAAACCTGATCTCCTGTTCTCCACTCTAGCAAATCAGAGACTAAGGCACAAAACACTTCGAAAGGTAGGTTCACCCACATCACTGCTAGCTTATGTCACTAGAATGAGTTTAATAAACCTAAAATAGTCACGAGGCACTTCATGCAATACTCATGCAAGCTGTGCTGTTCCCCAACTGGGAGAGGGATGAGGATCTTGTACCCTTCTATAGGGGTGCTGTCCCTTAGCCAAGGTGAGTGACTGGGAGGCGACAGCTGGACATCCTAATGGGATGGGGAGGGGGTATGAACGCCATTCAGCAACAGCAAATGCTCTTTTCCTTAATCTCTTACAGAAAGGCTGTTCTTCAGTTCTGCACCTTTGTAGAAGAAAAGAAAGCTACTTCTTTTGCAGCGTGCCGCATAGAAAATGATGGAGTGATTATTCCAAAAGCAGTTATTGATCAGAAATAGAATGGGCTTGAACGCGAAACGAGCACCCGCCATGGCAGCAGCCGCCGCCTCCCCCAGCCCCGCGGACGGTCACGGCTGGCAGCGCGGCCGCCGCAGCCTG
>NW_020799103.1:484571-488538 GCF_003259725.1 Athene cunicularia | reverse complement strand
CTCACCTCAGCCCGCCTGAGCCCGCCTCAGCCTCACTCGCCTCAGCCCGCCTCAGCCCCACTCTCACTCACCTCAGCCCGCCTCAGCCCTCCCTCGCCTCAGCCCGTCTCAGCCCCACTCTCATTCGCCTCAGCCCGCCTCAGCGGCGGGGCGGCCGGCGCGAGGTGCCCCGGGAGTGCCACCTTCGACAGCGCTTACTTCAGAACTCCTCCTCAGAAAGCGCTTTAATGTAGAAAACTTTGGTTCGAGACCAGAACGCCGTGATCCTGGTGCAAAGATGACACCCGGTAAGTTAGTTTGCTGCCGGTGTATCCCTGTCAGAAGTGTTTTCAACAATGGCCGTCCTTCAGTGGAGCGACACGGTTCAGGTGCTTGCATATACTTAAAAAAACCCAAAAAATCAACAAAAACTCCTTACCGGGTAAAGAGCCCACGACAGATAACTGGAGGTCAAAACAAGCATTACTCAGCAGAAATGAGAATCTTAGTGTGTAAAATAATTTGAGCTTATTTTGAGAGATTCCAGGACCTGAAGCTGAAAGGTAAGTCTAGGTTAAAATACTTGGAGTCTAGTCTGAAGACATTTAAATCTAAAAATATCCTTACAGTGTAGGGAAGCACTGGAAATGTAGCAACTGAAGAACAAGGTCCTTTGTGTAACAAAGCAGGCAGGGTAAAGGTATATCTCCCAAAACATGTGAGAGATGGGGTAGTTCTGAGGCAAGTGTGCTGTCCTCACTAGGTCCTCCCAGCTTGGTAAATGAATAAATGCTCCGTTCATAAACTTCAGGGGGGTTTGGCTTCAATAATTCCTTTACTTCACACAGCTAGTGAAGAAATGGAAGTGTAAAGGAAATAGGTGACCATACAAAGTTTGAGTTGCAGAAGTTTGCAAAGTCTGAATTGCCAAGACAACCAGATATTTGACTCTTACACTAGTATCAACATGATGACATTCACGTGCTTGTAAGAAACCTTAGAAGTATGGCCACAGCTGTTGTATGAGACAGTTGAAAATGAGCCAGCCATCCAAAATCATAAATAGTTGATTTTAGAATAATACTACTAAAAAAAATAGACATTTGTTTCTTAGCTTGGGAAAAAAGCTTATGCTGCATCTGCATGTTTCTCTCACAGTGACTGAACGTCTTCATCAGCTGCTGCCAGGCTACACCCAGACAAGCCATCTGGCACCCAGGAAACTGCGTACTCTGAGTGTCTGTCTGACTCACGGTTGCCCTGCCCACATGATACGTGAGTAAAGGACACCTGTTGCTGCTGGCCATTCAGTACACCCGTTGACTGCTGATCTGTTAGTCCTGCTTCCTTTCTCCTTCTCCTTACCACTTGCCTGAACTTGACCAAACTTGCCTGCTTCCCATAGCAGAGTTTGCGTGGCAATTTGGGCTCCTTAGCAGCCCTCTAATCATAACTGTGCTCTGTCTGCTGGACATAGATATCCCATGGCCTCTTGAGTTCCTCTTCTCAGATTGACAAATAGGTTGATTTAATCTCTCTTCTAACTATGGGACATAAGAGTCTGAAAGAGTTCCCACTTGTGCTATTGCTGGCTTTCTACCAACCACAATGAAAAAATAACGGTCTCAAAGATAACTGAGCTCTTGCAATTTTCTTTCACGGAAACAGGCAGTTCTGTATGTCCCAAGTGAAGAAAACATTGCAGTGTGAGTTCACATTTTATGAAGGCCAGAGAATTCACACAGAAGGGAGACCTCCTTAAAAAAAAAAAAAAAAAAGCTTCTATGAGCACTGAAGTACAAATCCATACAGATGTAGAACACTTGTAGTTGTCCTGTTGCTTGTGCTTTGGCTCAAGAGACTCATCCCTCCTCCCTGCACTCTACTGTCAGGGAGTTGCAGAGGGCCAGGAGGTCTCCCCTCAGCCTCCTCTTCTCCAGACTGAACCCCCCCAGTTCCCTCAGCCGCTCCCCAGCAGACCTGTGCTCCAGACCCTGCCCCAGCTCTGTTGCCCTTCTCTGGACACGCTTGAGTAATTAATTTGGAACATGTACATATAACTATGCTTATATAAAATGCAAAATGTTTTGAAAATGACTTGCACTGATATTAGAACTGATAGTAGGTTTGGAATCCTGATTCTTGTTTTATTTGAGTCAAATGGCATTCTCCTTTCTGAAGGGATACCTGCGAGTATAGTTGTCCTGTGGGATATTATTATCAAGTGGAATACATATAGTATGCAAATATAAATCTGGTTGTTTAAAAACTGAAATGGAAGCGGGAACTATAGAAATTAGAAAAGGATGTGACTGTTCAGTCACTTCTTTAAAAATAAACTAGGAAAGTATCTGTACAGTTCTAATAATCTGAGTCTGAAATAACATAAGTTTTCCATGAGTTTATAAATGGAATATACTGTAATATTTTGTTGCACAAGAGAGGTTTACAAGCAAGATGGGACACTCTGGTGTGTTTGGAATTGTAAGCTGCCATTTGGATATTTTGGAAAGCTTTCTTTCCAGCCATTTGGCAAATTCTTTGCTGGCATCCACTAACTGCCTTGCTCTCTTGCAACAGCCATGTAAAAATGCTAGTTTAAAACCAGCTTATCTCAAACCTACTTAGCTTGGGCTTTGCAAGCATTTACCCTTGATGGATGACTGCCTTGCTCTGACATCATACATAATTTATCTGAAATTCTGTAACCATTCTAAGAAAGAGAAATCAGACTGTATTAGACAAACCTGTTTGTGGACCTGAAAGACCTTTGATCTGATTTATAAAAAGGAGAATTATAAAAAGGAGAATTTTCTGAAAGTTACTTTTCACATCTGTGATACGCAGATCAAATACTTTTTAACCACCACTCTGAAGTACAATGCTGTTTTACTCAGCTTTGTTTTAAGAGGAATTTTATTTGCTCAGAATGCACATAAAATGAAATATTCAGCAAGTGACAGTCTCATAAATTAGACACTGCCAGTGCATGACAAATAATGAAATGGTGTAATTACAGCTCACAAAGGGAACTCTGTAGTCTATTTTGGAAAGCCCTAAAATAAGGAATATAGTGAATTATTTGATTTCTGAAAAAATCAGTACTGGAATCTAACCTGTATGTTTAAAGTTGGTTTACATATTATGTTAGCAGTGGAAATGCAAGTAGTTCTGTTAAGTGATACTCAGTTCTTCATTCCTATTACTTTTAGATGACCATTAAGGTTTTTGTGATGATCTGTGACAAGGGTTTGCATTTGGATTATCTGGCCCTCAAGTCAGAGGTTTCGTTCCCAAACAACAGATATGTGTGATGCAGGCGGAGCACATAACTGCCCAGAAACTGGGAAATGCAAGATATGGTTTAGACATAACCTTACACAAACAATACATAGTTTTAAATAAACTCAGGGTTAGGTATTGCTGAGAGCAGTCTTCCCTGTCCCCAGAATATCCCCTGTCTTCTCTGTGTTTTACAAGTGTCTTTTCCAAGTGGCTCCTTTTACAAGTGTGAGTGAAACTCTGCAGCTTCCAAAGCCAGGAATTCATTTGTATCGGGGGATTCCTGGTGGCCATTTACAGCCCAAATAAACCTTCTCTCTGTTGCTTGTGTAGTGCTAAGCAGGCGTAGTTGGCAAGAAATCCAACCCAAAATGTTCTTATTTTCATGTAGAAACTTAAGCTTTCACGGGGGGAAACGCTTTATTATGTTTAACCAACCTGCCAGAGTAAAAAATGCTATAGCTAGGCCTGTGCTGACATGCAGAGTGATGCGAGAAGCCCCTGTCTTCTTTCCATAAAGCTCACCTGAAACATCAGGTCTGGGCATCTGCCGCTTGTGAAATGTCCCATTATTTTTTTCTACCCCACAGACAGTGGGAAAACAGCGTATCTTATGTTCTGTACCCGACGTTCGCCAGGAGGGCAACGTCAGGCTGCGGCTGGCGGAGGCCGGGCGCGCCCCGCGTTCCGCGCCTCTCGCGGGGGC
>NW_020799103.1:454368-484521 GCF_003259725.1 Athene cunicularia | reverse complement strand
TGCCCTGCCGTGCCGCCGGTGGCCGCGCTGCCTTATGTAAACAGCAGTTACGCAAGGAATGCAGATTTCACCTTACATAACCGTTCGTTCTACCAGAGACCTCTTTATTTGTGCCATTAGTGCCTATAAATGAAAAGGAGGGAAAAGCAGTGTTTGTGTTATTAGAGCTGTATCTCTGGTTCCAAAGTGACTTGGTGACCTGTTTGCTGCTGTGGTACTTTTCAATCAGGCAATTTCGTGAAAGTCCAAAAAAACAGCATGCATACCTAAGTCATATTTGTGTCCTTTTCTGGAGATCTAACAAAGACCATTCATAGTTACTTCACAGAGTGAAAATTCAATACAGACGAAAGGAAATCGAGTTCTGTGTATCTTAAGCGTTATGTTTCAGCTGTCTGTATGCAAAGATAGATTGCCAAGTCACCTAAGTGCCATTAGGGTTGGACAGAAGAGCCTCACTACTCTAGCAGATATTAGGAGAAATCCCGGAAGTGGTGGGGACTGTATCTGTTCCCTAGCCCCCTCCTGTGCAGGCAGAGCATCATCAGGTGGTGTACACGTGGGGTGCGTAAATAGAGTAGTAGATTCTGTCAAGGGCTTCTGTGCTTGATGCCTCACTTAATTCCTTCTATACTAATTTTTGATCGTTTAACTCTTACATACGTTTCCTTTTTGATTTAGCACCCCTGATAAATTGAGGGGAGGGGTGGGGTGTGGGGGGTGGTTTGATTGTGTTTGGTTAGGTTTGATTTCTGTTGGTCTTTCACCCCCTTTCCTTTAGCCTTTTTTCTCCCTAGAAAGGCCTTGACTTCCACAGATACCTTGAAGGATTGGTGTACAGGGGTGCTCTGCTCAGGGTTTTGCTCTGATTCTCTACTTACACATTTTTGACCCAGCACCTTCATACCCCTTTCCTTTCTCATTTGTTGCTAATGCCCAGCCAGCCCTATAAGGAGAATCCAGTATGATCAAAAACATTAGTAGATAGCTGGATAGTGCCAAAGACAGAGCAATCCTTTTCCTGTTGTGCATCACCTGTATTGCTTTAGAATCTTTATGAACTGGAGGTAGAATCTGGACTATCCTAACTGATTGTCACCAGTCAGTGAATATCTTCCAAGAATGAGTCCAGTTCCATTTTTAACTGTGTCTATTTTGGTGTCCACAAGATCCTGTGGCAGTGAGCTGCTTCTACAGCCTTATTGTGCACTGTGAGCCAGGGGGATATGAGCCAGCTTTGATCCAAATATTCTATGACCAGATATAGCACGGCTCTTTGAGCTCAGCTTTTGCTGGTTAGGACTATAGCCAGTGTAAGCTCATGTCTGCCCCCAGGATACTGCAAAGACATCCTCTAACTGATGCTTAGATGGGTCACAGCAATGCACTATTGAGCCAAAGGAACGTGCCATAGATTACCAGCTCGGGCATATTGTGCTACCATGGAAAGATAAAGGATCTGTGGGGAGGGTCTTTGTACATAACAACTCTTTGCTAGATTATGCAGCCGAAAAGTAATTTCCACAGGGAGCAGCTCAAACACCAACAAATCTCTTTGAGACTCAGGCAGCCGATTGAGACAGGAGCAGATGAAAGAAAGTATGAAATGAAAGGTGACCTGCTAGATGAGTCAGCTGTTTGAATGGCTTATACCTGTCATCTCCTGTATGACCCAGTGGGCATAAGCAGAGAGCAGGGGAACAGCCAGTCCTCTCAGATCTAGACAAAGTGGAAGAAAAAAAGAGCTGTTAAACTTCTTGCCTGACTTCCCAAATAATTAGTTTCTGAACTTTGACAACCTTTTGTATACAAAACAGAAATATCAGAGGATATTTCTTCAACTTTGTTTTTTTCAATTTGATTTAGTCTTTCTTCAAAACTCAGATTGTTATTTCATATAAATGCAATATAAATTTAAAACTATTATATATGTGCTCTATATATATATATCCCCCAATCCAATGGGGAAAAGTAAATTTGCTGTATGCAAAAATTAATTTAGTAATCTGGTAGTGAAACTGGATATTCAGTAAAAGAGCAAGAGTGAACTTCAAATACATTCTGTCTCTTTGCTTTTCCAGATATGCTTTAACAGTTCATAATGTACTGAATCTGTGAAATGCTGGGGTTTCAACCCCAAGCCCACATGAAGGTTGACATGTGGGCGATTCCCCCAGCCCTTCCCAAAGGGGGGTGGGTTTCCATTTAGGCTTCCCCCCAGGGTGTGGCGGCCTGGCAGACAGAGCCATTGGGTAAACGAGCCCCAGGTGTCCCACACTGAGTCACCCAAGGTCAGGTGTCCCCCGTAGGAGAACAGCTGGGACCCCTTGCAGGAGCAGGGCAGTGTCTGTCTGTGAGGGGGATGCCCTATGCAGAGTTCCCTGTTGGGGAAGGACCTCCCGCCTCCCTGGGACTGGGCTCCAGTCAGGTCTGGCTTTTGTAAACGTGGGCTCTGTAGGGATTCGGGATGGGGCTTCCTTGGTCTTATGTGTTTGGCTTGTTGGCCTGGTTGTCTCCCGTCCCTTCTCTGGGAGACTCTGTTTCACTGTTTATTGCACCATTGCTGGTCGTGCGGTGTCGTTGTTGGGATCATTGAGACTGATGTTGATTAGGTATAACCTGACTGACTGGTTTGTACCCCCAGCGCTCACCCATGGACTGACCCTTTTGTGTCAAGTACAGTCTGGTTATTGGTTCATCTTGATGCTGGCCGTGTCCTTTATGCTAGGCCTGATAATTGGCAAAATATCTGTTCATACGAAATATAGCTGTTGTTGATTGCCAACTTATTCTGCAAGGACCACTCCAGTGATGAATTCTATGGGTGAAAATCGTGCACCAGGGAAGAAAAAAAAGTTTTAAAGGCATAACTGTTACAGCCATGTCCAGGGTGGTACTTGCAAGGTTGCTAAGAAGAAAATGCATCCATTTATTTTCTCGTGAGGAAATATGTTAATTGTGGCTAAAGACTAGAGAAGAAAGGATTGTAGGTCTGCAACACCTCTGAAAGACATATAACATGCTCTCGCAGTCCTAAATGAAATTAGTCATTATTTTTGCTGTTTGATAATGTGGAATCAGTTTTCCCCAAAATTAAGGCTGGTTTGGGTCCCTTGTTCTAAAAGTAACCTACCTGACTGCCAATCAGCCTGGCCAGCTCTGGGATGATCACTTTGGAAGAATGGAATCCAAGGATAATTTCCTCAGGACAATTTTTCAACATTTTGCAGTGTTGTGAGAAGGAAGGGGTGCTTACATAACTTGGGGATTCATAGCTGCCTTAGTGGTGCCTTGAGTTTCTTGTAACCAGGTCAAGAGTGAAAGGATAGTTTTTCTTGTGCCAGTAGGACACAGACCAGTGCAAAGAAAGTGATTCAAGAATTGGAAGAATATATCAGCAGCTTAAAACCACTTCTGCCAACTTTCTCCGTGTATGGGGCCAGAATCCATAGGCTTCATTTTCCCATCCTTAGTCACCACACGGGCATCCTGTGGGCACAATTAGCTGTGAAAATTTGGTAAAACACATTGGAGAAACTGAAAGCCAGTGCCTTTTCGAGCCTTGCTGGCTCTCAGTTCCAAGTTGATCATAGGCTGAAGACAATTCTTTTTTCTTTTTCTTATTTTTAAATAGTATGTATGTTTCTTTGTGATCACTCACAGTAGAGGCTCTTTTAGAAAAAGCTACATAGTCCATAATGACTGTCAATGGAGCACATTTCTCTGAGTCACACCTACTTCTGGAAACTAGCAGGCTTGGGAAATGCTATACTTAAAAAAGCCGACAGAGCCACCTAGTGTTTAAATTAAAAATGTACAGTTTTGTGTGTTTTGGACTTCGGTGTGCAAGAGCAAGATCTAGGTGCAATCTCAACGGTCAGAGAGGGAAAACAGCTCAGAGTCTTTCATATTAATCCCTGACAGTTCTTGTTTCTTACAAACCGTACGGTTATTGGTGCTAGAATTAACAGTGTTAAAATTGTATATGGGGATTTCTATTACTTCACTAGAGACACCCAAGACTAGTCAAAATGTTTTCTCTGATATTTGGCATCAGCCACTTTCATATTATCATTTCTAGTTACACATTTCCATTTCTTCTTGGCATTTAAACCCTTCGGATACTCGTGCTGCTTCATTGCCTGCTGCTTCAGGGTATATACTTAACCAGTTGGTTTCTGTAGTGTGGCCTTCTTTCAGTGTACTGTCTTTTTGATATATCAAACTTGATGCAGTGCTCTGGAGTTGGCCAGAAAGCTGAGAAGAGGCCACATTGCAGGTTTCTTACTTTTTTTTTCCTCAAAATGCTGCAAGAAGTTTCAATGGCAGTTATCTCCCTTCCCTGTAATCAGCATTCATTCATGCGTGCATGCATACAACAGACATGCACACAGTTTGCACTGGCATTCCTCATCATTTCTCATGGTGAGCTCAGATATAATTGCTCAACATTTGCCATCCACAGTCATTTCCCTTATTACATATTCACATTGTCATTTTCTGCCTCTATGGATAACTTTAGAGAAAAAAACCCACATTATTTTTATAGCCGTTGTCTAAATGGTTGGGCTGTCTTTGTTCTCCTATTGTAACCTAAGAAGGTTAGTGCAGATCAATTGATGACTACTCAACAAACAGGCAAAACAGAATTTTGCTGCCGTATGGAGAAAAGACTGGGGTCAAAGCAGAGCTAGGACCATGGTTGAGCCAACCTAACAGCATCTGCTGCATTGGGAGATGTAGGACAGAGGACAAAAGGCATCCCACTGGAAAAAGCCACTGATGTTTCTGAGATAACCCACTTCTTCTCAGAGCTGTGTCAGAAATCATTGTCCCATAATTATTCTCCTTCATTTTTTTCTTTTTTTCTTTTTCCTGTCCAAGTCTGGTCTACTTCATATGATTTTCTTAGGCAGCATGCGGTGATTTGTTTAAATCCTATCTCCATTTAGCAATCTAGTATAGGTGTAAGTCAAAGGTAGGACGGGCTTTGGGCATGGGAACTTATCTGACCTAGCTTTAGATGTTTGAAAGATAGTTGTCTAAATCTAAGCTGGTGTTCAAGAGTCTTTATAATAAAAAATTGTTTCTTTTGGTCTCCACATAAGTGCCTGAGTGCTGGAGTCAATCATTCTCAAGAGTTGAACACCATGTGGCCAAGAGTACTAAAAATTGATTGCTTACCAGGAATCTCAGAGTGAGGCAGAACTGTATTAGTTATTTTGGAAGCTACTTCTGGATGGCCATCTTAGACAGGAGGGACTATGTAATAAGAATGTTGTCCTTTAAGGAAATGACTTAACAGCTGTACTCCCTATAGTAATTGCCCAGTGTGCTTGAGAAAGGAAACAGTCATGTGATTTATAAACCTATTTTGCTTATTATTCTTCTGCCCACGATATATTTAAAGTTTTTAAAAATAGTTAGAGTTTCTTCAGTGTTATTATTGCCAAAAGTGAAAATTAAGGTTCTGATGATATCACCGTGCATTACTGCTGTATTCTGTTTACTGAATCCCTTCAAAGGGACTATCATATTATTGCTGACCTCAAAAAAATGTTAGTCTTGTTTAATCATTAGAACAAAGAGCTGGAGGCCAGAAAGATCATAATACAACAGTTAGGGACAGAGAAGAGCCAACAGTGTGGTTCATAGAAAACAGAGACAAGAAAAGACCTGAGTCTGTGGAGTGTTTCTATTTTCCCCAGCTGAAGTACTTCACAAACCCATGATATATCCGGTTTCTCCAGAATTTAAGTTTGCATTAAAGTAGATTATGTGTCAAGCTGTCCTGTTTACAAAAGCTTTTGTCTACACAAGGAAATTCACTGATACAACTCTCATGGCATAAGCTATTTCTGAGCTATTCTAAAAGCTGCAACTGGTTATTTAAGAGCAACTATTGTGGAATATCTTATGCTACAGTGGTTACACCCATCACTTTCCCTGGAGAGAAAAAAATCCATTACAATATTCTAAACATTAACTCATTGTAAACTTTTGCAGCATTTTTTTCAGGACTGTACAAATAGGCAACTTGAAATAATATTCTTAATTACATTAGTTGTCTTTGAACAGTTAACTCTAGAATATAATGGCAAGACTTGGAATGCTTAGTAAAACTTTTTGATTTAAGCATGAGGAGAAAGAGGAATTATTTTAGGGAGGAAAACTCCAAGGGAAGGGAAGAAAAAGATGGAAAAGGGGACTGAAAGGGAATGAATAGTAGCAAAAGGAAAACTGTAAAGAAGAAAATGTAAGTGCATAAATAACAGTGAAAGTCAAGATGAGGATGTTTCCTCAGCTGAGAAACAATTGTGGTAGTAAGCCTGAGTTAGCTACCACAATACAAAAGGATAGTTTATCCCCTTGATCTTAATGCCAGTACTCCACTGGTATCAGTGTGCATTTTGCTGTAGATTAAATGTATCATATAGTCCTAAATTTAGACAAGCAGTCATTAAACATGGAATTTGGCCTTCTCTGCAGGATGACTTTGCACATCCCTCACATAGATCCCAATGCCAAGACAATATTTTCTCCATTGCATGCCCATGTTTGTTCTGCCAGCCTTTCATTACTTGTTTCATTTACTCACAATATGTCAAAACCTCACTCTGTGACATTTCAGTCTGAGTATCTTTTAAAAGAACTGGGTTTCTATCTGTTTTGAACACTACAAAGCAACTTGCTGTTTCCCTCCCTGCAGCAGATGCTTCTGTCTTCTATCAGACTTAAATACTGTGATAGATTGAAGGAAAAGTGTGTTGTTTCCACCCATATGGCACAAGCTGTTGAGCAGGTGAAATGACAAGGACCCATGCTGTGCAGCAGGAACCAGTAAGGACAGAATAGAGGAGCAGAGCCACCTCTATCACACCTGGCCTGAGATACTGTCTGCAATGGTGTAGCCCTAGTCTGTCAGCTTCCCACACAATTCATGGATGGGTTTTGCACATCCTGGCAGAATCAGGAGCTAAAGTGCTTTTCCAGAAGTGTTGCTTCTTTTATTTTCCTAATTCAGGAGCTTATAAAAGATTAGCTTGATCAAAAAACATAATTATATGGTAGTTGCGATAACTGAGGAAATGTTATCTATGTAATGGAAACTTTTGCCGTTTTTTTAATGTTTAAGTGCGTTTTTAATGCCTGTGTATGAATGTGAACATTTGCTAAGAAGGCCTTTCTATCTGAGATTAGGAATAAAAAGGGAGTAATTTGTTTTAAATTTTATAGTTTGACCCAGCAATTACTCAAGGAGGTTAGATGAACTTTTCATTCCAAATGTTACTGCAGGGGAATGAAACTTCAACAAAAAATCAAGGAAGCCAGGTGCTATAAATTGGTATATAAAGTGGAAAAGGCTCAAGCACATAAAAATACTACAGAAATGGAAGGAATTTATGTAGGATGGAACTGAAAGCATGGGATGGGAGGCCTGAGTTAGCTGCAGGAAGTGAGATCTGAGGAAGTGAGCTGGACAGGAAAGATTCTGGCTGGAGCTTTCAGAGAAGGATTCTAGATAACTCCAGACAATACGGTATCTACTTGTAAAAAGTGATTTAGGGTGTGTCAAGAAAATAGGCCTTGTATTTCCTGGGTTACCCAAATAAAGAGCATTAATGTTTTCAAAATACATGCGATGGGCATTATAGTGTGTACACCTTCCACCTTAGATGCTTCCTAAGGTGTAAAATATAATTCCAACTATAGTTTTGCAGAGAGGGCCTTGGGGTTCCCTTGGGATTCTGAAAACTGGAGAAAGATCAGTTGTTGGGTCTATTTCTGTGAAGGGGGAACAGAGAACCTGTCTCCAGGAAATGGATGTACTGTGGAGGCTGATGGAAGAGGTGATGCTGTAGCCTACTAAGAAAAGCTTAGTGCTACAAGTGGGATGAAATCCAGCACAGCAGTTTGGGAAGCATATATCTGTGCAGTTTGAACAGATCTATGGACCAAGGGTGAGTAGATGAGTTCACAAATCATTTCTCTTATGTGCAGTTATCAGGGACATAAGGGCTCTTTAATATTGTAGAAAGAGGGGAAAATGAGAACCAAGGGCAGTAAGGTGAAGCCAGCAAATTCAAAGAAGTTAGGCTTTTTTTTAACTCTGTATGATCAATCAGTGTTGGGGAAGTTGTTGATTTTCTACCTCTTGATGTTGTACTTCAAAGCAGTGTACTTTTTGAAAACAATACTTCAGCTGAACAGAGCTGTGGATCTTAATATAGTAGTAAATGGGTAAAAATGTGACAGCCTAGACAAACAGGAGTCAAATGAAGAGATCTATTGGTTCATCCTGGCCTTAAATTCTCCGAATCTGTGAAATTTCTTCGACAGTTTTGACTTCCTCATCCTAGATTTCATATTGTTTCTTTCTGCATTCAGTTTAATGTTTTAAATTCATGCCTGAAGGCCAGAGGTGCTTTTTTGTTGTTGTTGTTGTTTAAACGCTGAGGGCTGAAAACATTTCTTTGTGTCCAAATCTGGAAAAATGCAGAATGATTCTATTACCAAAGGGAGAGAGGGAAAAAAAAAGAAGGAATACCGTGTACCCAACAAAACAGAGGCAAGAATGTAGGAATGTAAATGTGTTACAGGCTGTTAGGATTTTGGATGCAAAAATAAATCTTAGAAAATACTTAAGAGTTGAAAAGGCATAATACGATCCAATTTATTTAGACTAGAAATTGCCTTCCCTAGATTGCTAAGGTGACAGGAAAAAAGTTACAAAAATAAGGTAATCGTATTTGTTTCGAGTCTGGCAGTTTCCACTGAAATGCCTGTCTCTCTATAATACTTTTTTTGAAGAAAGTGCCTTGGGGAATTACTAGAAAAATGATCTTTATTAAGTGTTCATGGCCATCTGAACTACCCACCCATCCAGTATAAATGTGTTCTGGCAAAACAAGTGTTTGTGTTGCCATGGCCTTTCCCATGATGTTATTCTCTTAAGCAAAAGCATTTTTCTAGTTGAGATCTTAACAAGGACACAGGCAGGATGCCATGATTCAGTCCTTGAAGAGAAAAATAGTGATTTGGAGGGAATGGTGAATGAAAGAGATGGTCTTGGAGCAGGTAGAACAGTAGACTTAGATACCTGGTGATTCTTTTGCCCAACAGAAGCAGTGATTCCTTCCGCCAATCACTCCAGTTCTGTGGGAGAGTAGTGCAGCTTCCACCAGCCCTGCAGAAAGGCTGATAGGCCCAGTGCTAAGATTGACCTGCAGCATCCTTAGTATAGGGAAAATACCTCTTAGAAATAGTAGCTCAATTGTTATTTGATGAGGAAATCACACGTCTCAGATACAGGCTTCCTTAAATCAGGTCACAGGGCCTGGTACTGTGCACAGGTATGGGAACTCTACACAAAAATACACCCCCAAGGTCTGTGTGGATCCATGTGATTTATCTGCAAGATTTGAACGGTTCTGTATATGACTTCTTTTTTCTTCCTTTGCCCTGCAAAATCACTTAGGGAAGGTCCTGCCTAACAGTTTCACATTGGTTTCTATCCTTCAGTGCATACTTCTGCAAGTAAAAATGATTGTGAGTTTTACACTGTTTACTGATTTTTATACTCTGGTTTCAGATTAATATCAAAGTGTTTTATCAAAAAAACCCTGGTGAGCTGGTCACATAAGCATTGAACAACATTATTGTATAGTTAGAATACATCACGGCAACTAACTCAAAGCTAACGTGTTTATATGAAGTATGTAAGAACAGGACAGGTATTGAGTCACCCTTTCTTCACATGTCTCCCCAAATTCCAGTAATCATCGGTTTGTGAGATAGAGGTCATATCTGAATCCTTCTGCTTCCTACCCACCAAGGGACCACAAATTCCTTTCTGAAGGAACAAAAGACAAAAAACGAACAGCAGGACCGAAGGCTGGGGCTTGGCTCTCAGGGGGTTTTGATGAGATTTGGGTGTCTTTCGTCCTTCAACTCCTGTGAGACAACTCCTCTCTCAAACTGCTTTCATACCTACATAGCTCCACAAATCTCAGCAGAACATTGATCTCACCAGAGAAAGTAAAGAGAATAAGGTCCACAAATGGTAAATGTTGGTCTAAATCCAGGTAAGTATCTATTTGTAGGAGAGAACACATCACACACAGAATCATCTAGGTTGGAAAGGACCCTGGAGATCATCTAGTCCAACTGTTCTCCTAGCACAGTTCCCACCTACAGCATATCCTTAAGCTCTAAATCGACCCTACTCTTGAACACCTCCAGGGGTGGGGACTCCACCACCTCCCTGGGCAGCCCATGCCAACACCCAACAACCCCTTCTGGAAAGAAATGCTTCCTAATATCTAGTCCGAACTTTCCCTGGTGCAACTTCAGACCATTCCCTCTTGTCCTGTCGCTTTCTACTAGGCTAAAGAGGCTCAAACCCAGCTCTCTGCAGCTTCCTTTCAGGGAGCTGCAGAGGGTGATAAGGTCTCCCCTCAGCCTCACTCTTCTCCAGACTAAACAATCCCATTTCTCTCAGCCACTCCTCATAGGACGTGTGTTCCAGACCCTGCACCAGCTTTGTAGCCCTTCTCTGGACGTGTTCGAGTAACTCTATGTCCTTTTTGTAGTGAGGGGCCCAAAACTGAACGCAGTAATCAAGGTGCGGCCTCACCAGCGCCAAGTACAGGGGCAAGATCCCTTCCCTGTCCCTGCTGGCCACACTAATCCTGATACAAGCCAGGATGCCATTGGCCTTCTTGGCCACCTGGGCACACTGCTGGCTCCTGTTCAGGCAGCTGTCAATCAACACCCCCAGTCCCTCTCTGACTGGCAGCTCTTCAGCCACTCCTCCCCAGGCCTGTAGCGCTGCTGGGGGTTGTTGTGGCCCAAGTGCAGCCCCCGGCATTTGGCCTTATTGAAGCTCATGCAGTTGGCCTCAGCCCAAACAAAAACAAGTAATGAAAAATAGAAATAGAATAGGCCTCTTGAGCCATCTTGTCTCCCCAAAATTAATTTTCTTCATAACACTGACCATATCATAAGATGGTGAGCAGAATCCCTTCTGTTTGAAGCAACGCGTCCCACATCTCACTGATACCCGAATGCCACACCATTTTAGCAAACAGGTCAATTACAGAACTATGGCAAACCAAACAAAACAACATGGAACGTTTTAATTACTTTCAAATAAAATAAATTAGCTGGAAACTGAGACAGCAAATAACATTTGGCAGAAGTAACAGAATATGCTAGAACTTACTCCAAAAAATGTGTAGTGTTCTCTTATTTGGTGAGCTGTTGACCACAACTCTTTGAGTGTGACCATCCAGCCAATTCCCTATCCACTGAGTGGTCCATCCATCAAATTCATGTGTCTTGTGCACCTTTAGGCTCCTTAAGATGGTCTCAAACCTGATCTATACTGTGCAGTTCTGCCTTCTCCCAGTCTCCGCCTTTACCTTCTGCAATTTGGGTGGTGTGGCTGGAGCCCTTGCTGGTGAAGACTGAGGCAAAAAAGTCATTGAGTACTTCAGCCTTCTCCATATCCTGGGTAACCAGCTCTCCCATTTCCTTCCAAAGAGGGCCCACATTTTCCTTATCTTCCTTTTATCACCAACATACCTGTAAAAGCTTTTTTTGGTTGCCCTTGACATCCCTGGCCAGATTTAATCCTATCAGGACTTTCCTAACCTGATCCCTGGCTGCTCAGACAGTTTCTGTGTATCCCTCCCAGGCTACCTGTCCTTGCTTCCACCCTCTGTAGGCTTCTTTTTTGTGTTTCAGGTTGTCCAGGAGCTCCTCCTTCAGCCATGCAGGCCTTATAAAATAGTCCACCTTCAACAAAATGCTGAAGAACACAATGTGTTTATAATTTAGTTCCAATTAGGTACTCTTGTATTATGAAAATTAATAGTACATTTAATTAATATGGAGTTATGGGCAATGACATGCTTTATTGAAGAAATAATGATGAATTCCTAAACATTAGAGATAAGTTTTGTGGTTCCTATGATAAAATATTTTTAGCTGGCTAGCATATGAAGGCATTCAGAATTGTCCCAGTTTCTTAAATGGAAAATAATTTCCTTCATGAAATACTTTACAATTTTTCTTATGTAACTTGCAAGGATCTTACTGGGATTTTATTAAACTAGAATCTTAATCAAGCATACATATTGGCCTAATCTTAAATCAAATAGAAACCAGCAGGTAGTTCGTAACTCTACAGCATGTTACGTACTTCCCAATCAGTCAGTTCTCTTCATATTTCCAAATAAAACTATATAATTCAAAATTTTGATTAAAGAGATCCAGAACCTCATTTATTATGTAAATGAACAGTAAGATAACTATTCTGTTTAGGACATGATAGTGGGCAGTGGGAAATGTGTTCTCATACCCAGCCTGCATTATTAATCATGCACAAGCTGTTAAGAACCAACCCTTTCTTGATGGTTTGTCTGTCAGTAAATTAGATGCCCTTTAAGGTCTGCTATCATGTCCCTACATGGACATGTAAGTGAGCATAAAGTTGAGCTTGATCCTACAGGTATTGGGTCTGAGATGGAGTTAATTTTCCCCGTAGCAGCCCTTATAGTGTTGTGCTTTGTATTTATAGCTAGAAAGGTGTTGATAACACACTAGTGTTTTGGCTATGGTTGAGCAGCGCTCCCACAGCATCAAGCCTGTCTCTCCAACATCCCCCATCACCCCCAAAGGCCAACAGACTGGGGGTGGGCATGATCTTGGGAGGGGACATAGCCAGGACAGTTGGCCCGAACTGACCAAAGGGGTATTCCATACCATATGACATCTACTCAGCAATAAAAGCTAAGGGAAATGGGGGGAGTGGGGGCATGAGTTAGTACAACATTTGTCTTTCAGAGCAACCGCTGTGCATACTGAAGCCCTACTTCCCAGAAAGTGGCTGGACATCACCTGCTGATGGGAAGTAGAGAATAAACCTTGTGATTTTCCTTTGCTTTCATGCATGTCATTTGCTTTTGGTTTTGCTTTTTTCCCACCTTATTTCCCACTCCATTCCTGTCCTGCTCAGGGGGGGAGTGATAAAGCAGCTTGGTGGGAATCTGGTGTTTAGCCAAGGTCAACCCATTGCACTATCCGACAGATGTTATGAAAATGTGATGAACTTCATTTGTTAGATGCATTTTTATCCCCGTAAAGATCGTGACATGGCCAAGAAATGGAAGAGTATTCTTCTCCAAATTCAGTGTTTGTCCTCTGTGACAGGACTGAAGGATGTTGGTCAAACTAATCAGTTGTTGATCGGAAGTTGGAAGAGCTACCAGAACATGCTCCCCTAATGTTTATGAAGTATATGATTTCAAGTATCATGTTGCCAGCTTTTGAAGTAGTGCTCAGGTATCTAAATGACTAGTATGATCCAGAAATTGACTGTGAATCTAATCAGTTACTCTGAAGGTGATCAGCTACCTGAAACAATGTGTTCCTCACTGATGTTACTCAGAAGATGTTTGTGGCAAGTGATCTCTGATTTCAGAGTCTTTGAAAGAATTTGTGAATATGGATCACATATCTCCACTGCAGTGGCGGATAGTCATCTGCACTGATAATATGTTTGGGATAAAATCTTGGCTCCACTGAGGTCAATGCAAGTTCGCAATTACTGCTTAATAGTAGGACCATACAACTGAATAAGGGGGGTGGTTCTTTGGGGTTTTGTGGTTCATTTTGCCCTGAGCCAAATTAGCCATCAAGGTGTTACCAGTTCTGGGAAACAATTAAATCTCTTGTTCTGTTCTCTGGGATTTCCTGTTATTGCATGAATGAAAAACAAAGAAAATGGGCTCTATATCTTGGAACCTTCAGAAAGGGAACTGAGGCCAGTGAAAGTGTCTGCTCGTTTCAGGAGATTTAGGTGTGTTTATGAGTCTTGGAGACTGATTTGAGTTCACGTACCATCTAACAGACAGCAATTATAAAATTAAGCCACTCAAGGTCATGTCAGTGTTGCTAGGCACTAGGCAGCCACACTTCTTGGTGCTGGGCCATTGTACAGAGCTTGCCTTGGGAGATATCCCAAGGATACCCGCTGAGTGCGAATGGAGCACTGAGCCAAGAAAAGCAGGAAAAAGTGTTCTTCTGAAGTGGGGGAAGGGGTGCTGTTTGTTTTCTGGTTTTAATCTGTAAAAGTCCAAGAAAGGGAACCAAAAAATTAAAGAGTGGGAGGATTGAACTGGAGGGGAGTAAAAGTATCTTCTTATGTCAAGAATGGCCGGAGCAGACCCCCATTTAAACTCTGGAACTTCACTATTCTTAGTCCAGCTGGCAGTCTGTTAGAAGAGTCCTCCTGACTCTTTGGTATCCAGACAAGTTTGGAGAAATGTAGGTTTTCCCATTTCCACTCTTGCAAGAGTAACAATTTTCTTGCCAGAAGCACTGACTAGGGGAAAGCTACATGTCTGCAACTAGAGTAAGGACAGAGAGAGCTGCATCTCTGCTTCAGGATCCCAGAGGGGACTTTTAGTATGAGGCCAAGAAGAGTCTGTCAGTGACTGCATTGTGTTTGCATTCACAAGTGCCTCTAAGTGCCATATTAGTCAAAGCCTCTGCTGTAATATATGAGTTAGATTCCCAAAGGTTAACTGCTCTCTGCCAGAAGAAATTGGTTTCTGTCTCATTGTTTCCTGCAGAGCTTTCAGAAGCAGGACATAAGCATGTCACCAGAGCCACAGAAAAGTATCAGTCTCCCTGATACTTTTTTGACTAATGATTTGAAAACGTGTCACTGAAAGGTGCTTGCAGGCATAGACATTTCTCTACAGCTTCAGTAAAAATGTCCTTTCTGTCAAAATGCAGTGAGGCAAACTGCGATGCTGCCTGAAGGAAAGAGTATTAGTCAAGGGGTTTTTCTAGTGGCCAGTGACAAGGGGAGCAGAGATTACAGCTCTCAAGGTGAGGTGAAGGCTTTGCCTCTTCCCTGCCATATCTGATCAAGGCTAGAGTGTGCCTTGATATTGCAGTGAGACCAGGAAGTCCTCCTCTCTATTGTCTGTATTCTTTTCAGTGCCTTCTAGAAACCAAAAAGACAGGCAAAGGATCCATCAAATGGCACACGAAGACCAGGAGAGAAACATGAGGCAGGAAAAAGGCACTTTCCTGAAGAAAAACTGAAGACTGTGGAAAATAAACTGAGCTCCTGTGTTGTGTTTGTGTGTGTGATGGAGCTTTGGTAGCAGGGCAGGGGGCTACAGAGGTGGCACTTGTGAGAAGCTTCTCAAGACTCCCTCGGGTCCGAGTCAGACCCACCTCTGGCCAAGGCCAAGCCAGTTAGTGACAGTGGCTGTGCCTCTGCAATAACATATTTAAGAAATAGAACCTGAGGGGAGGAGTGAGAGTTGAGATGGAAATACCTCTGCAAACACCCAGGTCAGCTGAAGAAAGGAGGAGGAGGAGGATGGGAGGTGCACCAAGCAGAGACCCCCTCAGGGGAAGGGGCAGCTGTGCCCTGCACCCATGGAGATCCCTGATGGAGCAGACACTGACCTGCAGCCCGAAGAGATTAGGGTTAGGGTTAGGGGTTAGGGTTAGAGATTAGGCACCATTATATGTAGTGTATGCTATCATTTGCTTTTATTTTTCTGGATAACTTTTATCACACAGGGCTCTGCACTGCTGTTCTGTAGAGGCACATACTGCACAGTGTTCCCCTACAGACTAACAAATTCCTAGGTCTCTTCCCTGAGAACTGACTTCTACCACATGTTTTCTAATCTGTGTTATGTCTGGTCCGGCTCATTCTCCTTGCCTATCTGCTCCCAGTGTGCACTTTTCAGGTTTTTGAGCTCTCCTAGCTCTTTCTGTTTTGGAGTTTCCATGTTCTCGTTTAGAGACTGAACCCTGGCTGGTTTTAATCCAGATAGTCCCAGTTCCCCAGGCACACCCCAGCTGTCAGCATAGGCAACCACTCTGCATGGCAATGTAGCAGAATGGGAGTGAATGACATAGGACTGCCTGGCTCAGGGACCAGGGCTTGCTCCTTGGAGGAGATGGAGTAATCCATGAAAGTATAGCCTCTTCACATCCATTTGGCTTCCAGACTTCCCAAAGTATCCTTGTTTCCTGTTCTCACCTTGATGGGATTAGTAGTAACTATTTCCTTGCCCAGTGAGTCCCACTAATTTACAAAATGATTTTCAAGTACACAATAGTACAGGAAAAAAACCCAATCTGTCACCATGCCCAGAAAGAGTAAGGTTTTGACTAAAGAGGTAATTTATCTTAACAAGTCAGGGACAGAGGTGTCCCCAAAAGCTTACAGACTGTGCCATCATACTGGGTCAGTTTACTAATTCTGTAATTACTTAAATACTTAGTCAAGTGCAGCTGTATTGCAGACTGGTATTTCCATTTCTAGATTATGTGTGTAGCCACATTCTTCAGGTGGCAGTGAGGGAAGAAAGTAATTGTACTTTAGCATTTGGAAAGTTGGCATACACTTTTATGTCAGCTTCCCATTTTAACTAAATGCTGTTTCAAAAATCTTCCATGTTAGACATAGATGAAAATAACTTAGAGATTGGAGGAGCTTTTCAGACAGGAGACAACAGAAACAAAAATCCTGCTTTGCCTCTGCACAGTACAAGCAATATTTAAATATTCCAGGCATTTTCACAACAGTTTGAGTTGGAGGAAATCTGAACTGAACACAGACCTTAGTCTTTCTAATGGCATTTTAAATTCATTGAGCATATTGGCAGATAGCGAGATGTCTGACAATATTACAGGAAAGGGGTTTGGTCAGAATGACCTAGGCACATGCAGGAAAACCATTATCTTCTCAAGGCATTCTGCTTGGGATAATAATTTTGAAACCTACAGCGAGGAATGGATCATGTCATAACAGTGAACTTGGGAGAGAACACCTGGGCTACTGAGTGCTACAAAGGTGCAGAAGTATTGATACTCCCCTCATTGCTGCTACAGAGAAAGAGCCCTAAAAGGCTGAATGCTGTTTAAGTGGAGAAGTTTGACTGCTTGTGTCTGGGAACGTAGCTGCCTTCTTGCTCAGATTAACACTGTCAGGCAGTACCACTTGAGAGTACCAACATGGGCTTTTGGGCTCAGTGGGAAACGCTGTGGTTCCACCGTACAGAATCGCTTTCAGACTGAGAAAGAGCATCTGTGAGGGATATAACTGAGCACAGGTACTACCAAACTGTGCTGAACAGAACCTAAGGCTCGAAGGCTATGCCTGAAAACTGCAGTTTGTTACCGTTCCATCCCAGCTATTTGGGGGACAGAAGCACTCTGAACAGCCATCTGATCCATATACTTTTATGTCTGTGACACTGAATGTTTGAGAGAAGCCCCCAGAACAAAGCACTGCATGTATTGTTATAAGCAAAAATATTTTTCTCCTCCTCTTGATTCTGAGGCTGTGAGCTAAGCCATGATGTTTGCTTTCCTTTGCCATCCACTTCTAACACATAAACAAAGGAACCAGTCTTCTGTTGCAATGTGTCTGGGATAGCTGTAATCACCATGCTGACTGACAGTGACTGATATTTGCTTTGATTAACTTTAAAGTCATGCTAATTAAAACTATCTTCCTAGTCACATACTGAAAGAAACACAGCATCTGGAGGCAAGATCATGTTGTCAAGCATCAAGAGGGAAAACTTTAGTAAGTCTTCAGGCACTAATATCTGCCTCCCTCAGATTGGCAACAGTAGCCTCCATCCTCCAGAACAGCACTTTATCATATTACCTAGGCTCTTGTCCTCTCAATGTACATCAACAATTCTACTAGTTGTACAAGGAAAGCTAATTACGCTAGGTAGCAAACCAGCACATATTGTTGATTGGGCATTTGTGTGATAGCCAAGGATATTTACTATTTTTTCTGAAGTTTCCTTTGTCTAGTACTTCACTGGAACACTTTCTTGAACGTGCATAACATCCCCAGAGACCTGTAGAATGCGGAACAGAAAATACCGAAATAGGAAGAACTAGGGAATACAGCCCTCACACGTGGGCTTTATCCAGGACACTGGAATGGGTACAGAATGCCTAATAAACTCTTTAATTCTGGCATGATTTAACATTGTCTTAAAGTACCTCCAGCAGCCTGTTGCCACACGTGTTAAGTTGTTTCATTGTGGAATCAGCAGAAAGTGCTCACCCTTCTGAAGCATCAGCACACTGCCTGCTGTGCTGGTTCAGCTGGATGTTGTCCATTCAGATACTCACTAGCTACTGACGTTTGATAAGATGAGACTGGAGTCAGAGGTTTCAGAACAATTGTTGTCTGCTCAATGAAAACCTCTGTAAAGTCGTCAAGGTAATTTGAAATCTAGCTGAATAGTTTTCAGCCTTGCAGTTTCATAAGATATTACATGTATTCACTTACAAAGACTTGAAATAGTGCCAGGAAAACTAAAGAACTTCAAAATCAGATTAAATAGATACCAGTGAGTTTTCCAGGATTCTTCCATGCTTCATTTTATAACTTGCTAATACAAATGCTTCTGCAAGAAGGTCAGTGCTAAGAAGAAAGTTGTAGTGTTTGTGTCTTGTTCAGCTGCAATTAATGTTGTGTCATTTCATCAGTGTTTTTTAAAAACCACTGATAAAACTAAAGATGTACTTGCTTCAACATCCTCCTTAAGATGATGCCAAACTTACATTAAATATGTAAAAAGATTTTATAACTGAAGATACACATGCATCAACTTATGTATGTTATCACAACACTGTCATGAAATGCTATTTCTAGTGCCACAATTGTCTGCTTTATTTTTTGTTATTCTGGCAAATGTGGAATTTGTCTGAAAATATTCAGGTTCTGATGTGAGAACCACAAAAACTGTAGGTTCCAAATGACTACAAGAACTACAAGATGTCTTGATTATGCCAGATTTACCAGCATGAATATTAGTATTTTCATTGTTCTGTAATACGGGACCATACAAAGAAAATATACTTAGTTTAGTTATGTTGGTGTAAGACATGTTGATGGTTTGGTAGACATTGCATTCCTGCTTTCTTTTCTGTCTTGTATGGCACTGCTGTCTTCCATACCATTTAGTAGTTGCATAATTGTTCCTTTCAAGCATACAAACGATGAGGTCAATTTGAGTCATGTCAAATAACTAGAGCAAATACCACATATGAAACCATTTAAGATAACAAGTCATGTGATCACATATATTACCTCTCGCCTGGATTTTCTGGATCATACTAGAAGTGTCTTTAGAATACACAAAAGTGATAGAGCTTACCAGCTGACTGCTTTGCCTGTGATAAGCAACTGCTGAGCAGTTTATTGCGAAGTATTTAACAAAGACAAGCTAGAATTGAAAGGTACCTTCCTCTAAATCATTATGTTGCTTCTTTAAACTGACCTTTTCAAGGCAAACCCTGTGTTTTCCTACAGAAAAAAAAAAAAAAAAAAAAAAAGTGACAGGGATGAAGGTTTAATTTTATTTTAGTGGTTTTAATAACATTCAGCTATGTTACATTTTAAAGCTGCCTAATTATCAGATGTAACATCTGGGATGTAGTATCTATCAGGCTGTGTTTTATCCGAACTGGGCACAGATACAAGAAAGTGTTATTTGTATTTATTAACTGGAACATATTAACAGAGAAAGGTCAACACTTTCCCTATTCATCCTTCATCAGCAGAGAGGCTGATGAGAAAGCAGGGTAAAAGTAAAACTCCTTAATCAACAAAAACTTGTGACTTCAAAAATATGCAAGGCACATGAAAGCAAAGAGTAAGCTTCTTACCTATGCAATTTTCTTATATTGAATTTTGTTCAGTTCAATTATACTCACAGAGCACATTGCAGACCTTTGCTGTTTTTAACTGAAGTCAAAAGAAGTGATTTCTCTCTTGTGACAGTGATTAACAAGAAGAAAATCATTAAAATGCTGTTCTAAACAAGCAGCAATTAAGAGAAAGCAGAACATGGTTAAAATAGATCCCATTAATATGCTTTGTTCCACTCTGCAGCACCCTTGAAATAGTTAAACTGGTCAGTTGCTTCTATAACCCTTCCAGCTATTTATGATAGTAGTTACAGTTACTGGCCCTTCAATACAAGTTGTTCTGCCTCAAGTCCAGAGATTTTGTGTCTTTCTCTTTTGTTATCAACACTGTCAGGCTTCACAGAGAAGACTTAACTCTCTTCTAACCTTACGGTCCTAGAGAGTTTCAGGCTGCTCTTGGAGGGTGTGTGTGTGGACACAGAGGTGACAGATACAATCCTGTTGGTATCTCCTACTGTATAGCCATGTGTTTCTGTACCTGTATGCTCTCATTAGCCAGTTTTCCAGTCATCTGCTACTGCACTGGCACCATTCACATTCCCAATATAGCACAATAGAGTGGCTTTTCTTGCATGGAGGGGATTCTCAAGACAGAAGCTTTATTAACAATAACATAAAAAATGTCTGACTGGGTTAGAGCAGTAGCCTGTCTAGGCCAGTGTGCTGCCCGCACTGTCTCCTGCAGTGAAAGCAGATACTGTTTAGGGACATCATGTGAACCTGACCACTTCCTGTGGTCTATTCTCCTCGTAGTCTGCTAGCATCATTGAATTAAGGACTTTAAAGAGCACACCTCTGCCTATTCCTTGTAGTATCTGTTTTGATACTGTTATCTGAGATATCTTATCTTTTTTTTTTTTTTTTTTTTTTTTTTTTTTTTTTGAGTTGCTGATGCTGTCTAGCTCCACATCCTCTCAGGACAAGAAATCCCAAGAATTCACTAGCTGCTGTGTAAAAAAAGTATTTTCTTTTATGAGCTTTAAACCACTTCCCTGCTAGTTTCAGTGAGTTTGCCCCCACCCCAGTTGTAATATTGCAAGATTTGATGAATGACACTTCTGTATTTACCTTATACATACCCTAATGATTTTGTAAACCTAAACCACTCCTCAGCCTTCACCTCTCCAAATGGAAGAGTTGCAGCCTTTTTAGTCTTTACTCAAAAAGCAGCCACTCCATCCCCTTGACCCTTTTCATTGCTCTTCTTTCTGCCCTCTGTAGATCTGCTGTCCTTCTTGTGATGTAGAGATCATAACTGTGTGCTGAACTCAAGGTCGAGGTGCACCAGACTGACCCTCTGTCATGTTCTCAGTAACCTTCCTGATGATGCCCAACATACTGACTTCTGGCTGCTGCTGGACACTGAGCTGGAAGATCACTTTTTCCCCCTCAGCATCTCTGATTTGGCATACAGCACCTATTCCCTTTCTAAAAGGACTGGGCTTTTCCAGGCCCTTTCTCTATCATACATCATTTTTTTCCTAGTCACATTTACTTTTAATACAACAGAGCTACCAAAGTTAAAATCCAGACTAATTTAGGACTGGTGGCTTCAAATTTCTCTGCTTTTAACCAGAGAGCAGAATGGAATCATAACTGCAAACCAAAGCTGGATCTGGAAGAGAATTTGAAATATTATTTTGAAGCCCTTTTCAAACCTATATATGTATAAGTTACTATTTCAAAATAGTAATTTGACTGAGATCTTCCATCCCCTAGCAGACATTTGTGCAGTACAAGGACTGTTTAGAGTCATTTTTGTGCAAGCCTTTGTTTCAAGACTGTAGCAAGGGTGCCCTGGCTGCTCTGTGCTGCTCTTTAGATTCTCACTGGGCTTGTTCATGCAGGGGCCTGCCTCCAGTGATCTCCAATAAACAACCTTTAATGGAAGAGGGCTGGCAGTAGCTTTGATTCCTGTTCTCTATCTGTCAAATGTGTGGTTATTACTAATGAGGTGCCCTGTAGCTCAGTAGGCCTAAGTTTCTCAAGCCTTTTCTCATCAGTCCCTGTAGGGTGCCTTACTGGGTGTGTTTACATGTATGTGTTTCTGTGCTTCCATAAGCTGTATTTGTGTGTGTACACACAAATATAAATATAAAATATAAACATAAACACAAGTATAAAATTCGTTTGAATGCAGGCCTCCTTGCTGGCAGCAGCACTGTGCCACTTTGACATCCAGCAAAAATTTTAAATGGTAGTGATTTGTTTTTCTTGAGAAGGCAGCAGATGGCAGCATTCAGGTAGTGGTGGTTCAGCCTGTTCATGAATCCTGTCTCCCACTCCTCTGCTCAAACTGCCAGTAGTTAACTGCAGTGCTTCACCTTATTTGTAGCCTTACAGATTGAGGCAGAGGGAAGCTGTTTTTCTAGCCTGGGAACATGGCTGTTGCCTGTCCTGAGGCAAAGATGTAGCCTGATGCCTGATGTAGGCTGAAATAACTTCCTAGGTGAAGGTCCATGCTCCAATTTTGCCCCATTCACACATTTCCATTCTCATATTTGTAACTGTTCATAATAGAGTATGTAACATGTTAGCTGGGTGGGCTGAATGAGCCAACTGGTGAATCACTGTATATCCAGTATAGAGAAAATTTAACCAGCACTGATTTCAAACCAGAGATAAAGAAAAAATGTACCATTTCAACTACCTACTTTAAACCCATTATGAATAAGAGGCCAAATGTTGTATGTGGGTATGTAATTTTTTGTAGCTACTCTTTGTCATAGAGACAAAAATAAATATTTTGTTGGAAGTCTTATTTTTCAATGCCTGAGTTACTCAGAAGGATTAAAAATAATTTTTAAAAAATCCTTCACATAAGCTGAGAGAGCTTTACAATATTTTGTAAGTCATCTCTACTGTGTTTAGCTTCCTCAGTTACATTTAGAAGAAGCCTTTCGTACCAGATATACTGCTTCCTTCTTGTGTAAGTGTTGTTGGATAATGCGTTACAGTAAAAACATTTGCAGCAGGTTATTTATTAAAATAAGAATACTTAATAAAAGTAAACTAAATACTTAATAAAAATAAAATACAAAGTATATATAACTTACATAATTATGTCAGAGTAAATACAACAGTGATTTCAATCCTGTAAAAAAATCTCATTGCAAAAAATATTCCCTGCTGTTGTAACAGCTAGAAGAACAACTTCAGTTCTGTGGTTGTAGAAGCTGACAGCTCACATCTGACTGCTTCTGAGGTAGTGCATTGTTTATGCCTTATTTAGATAGATGGGAGAAATGGGTCAGTCTGATTCATTGCACCCTTCTGATTACGGGCTTTTAAAAAGCTCTCTGTCTAGAAATGAAGAGCATGTGTACCTCTCTCCAGTCATGAGTTCTCCTGAAAAGGCAGTATTGTTTTTTCTGACTTCAGCCTTCTTTACTCATCACTAAAGAGGTAATTCCTGTAAGACATAAGAGCCACTGTTCTCCTTGGATCCCTTCATGTCACACCTTGAAAACATTATTTTCTCAAAAAATGCTGCTATGTTCACTATTCTTGTGGTAGCTCACAGTGGCAAAAGTGGTATCAGGATAGAAGAAGCATCCAGGCATCTGTTGGGTGAAGGGTAACCCCTGAGCTTGCTCAGAACAACAAAAAGCAGAATTGTTTCCTTTCTCCATCTCCTCAGAATATGTAAAGGTATTGTGCTGTTCCTGTTCTTTCTGAGTAAAGCCCAGGAGGAATGAAAAATATGAGTCTCTGCCTTACTCAGCACATTGAGTAACCAGCCCAGGCCAGATATAAAATTCTTTTAAATGCAGGCCTCCCTGCTGGCAGCAGCACTGTGCCACTTTGACATCCAGCAATAATTTTAAATGAGGGTGATTTATTTTTCTTTAGAAGGCAGCAGATGGCAGCAAAGTTGTACAGAAGTGCCAGACTAGTAGAAGAAGAAAAATATCTTAGTGCACACACTCTCACAACATTCCATGGAAAAAACTTATCATTTGTTTCTGTCTGTCTTGCAGTGTGATTACGACAATAAATCAGTTTTAATGGCCCTCATGCACTTGTAACGTGAGGGGGTTTTTTACCCCCTTAACCAGGAGTTAATGAATCAGATTGGGGTGAGATGATGTGAATTATCACTCAGTAAATCATCTTTGTCTCTGCAGGAATCACTTCTTTGTGCACATGTTTTTATAGCCTTCATTAAACAGACACTGATTGCCTTGTGCAAATACCATCACAAAGTGCTAGACTGTGCACCCTGAGGAATACAGGAGCTGTGACTGCCAATCTCTGCTGTCAGTTGCACAGCAGTCACACTCTCATTTGAGTTTGTTGTCTGGATACATCCTTTTCTGAGGCAAAATAGGTGATGAGAAGGTTTTTTTTAAAGTAGAGAGAAGAGAGAGGCGGAAGGAAATGCTACTATATAAAGTCATAGTGTTTAAAACACTCCAAAATCCTGCTGCATTAAAAAAAAATGTCTGGGTTTTAGACAAGAACACTGAAAGTTTCTGGGATTCGATCCCTACTCATGAATGCATTTAGTGTTACATTTGACACATATATGTTTTCTGAAGCTAACATACATTGCCAGCAGCACCACATCCACTTAAGAGGAGCACCAATGATCATACATTGCTGAACTCATTTCAGATTGAACTGAGAGTTTGGATTCGAAGTAGATCTTTTTGATAGAGTTCCTGTCCCTTACTTCTACCTTTTAGTAGTTTCTTCAGTCTTCAAAACCAGAACTTGTGGATAAGTGAAGCATAAAGCAAAACTTCTAGTACAATCTGTCAGAATAAAAATAGACATGTTTTTGGAAGAAAGCTGGGGCTTAGATTTTTTTTTCCTGCTGAAGTCAGTAGAAATTTTGTTTCAATTACATGGGATCAGTCTCATGCCTGGGATTCAGTGTTGAGTTTCCCACCTGGCTCACCAGTTCATCACCACCAGCATGTCTGATGTCTGTAGGCAGTATGGAGACTAATGATATATGCCAGTTGCATATTTTTCACGTTATCAATAAAAGGCCAGGCTATGAATTTGTTCCTTATGCAGAATGAGGTGCAGAACTTCACAGCCTGAGGCAAAAGATGACTTATAAAAGTGACTTAGAAATCCATCACTTTTTCCTTGTCTCTAAAGAGAACAAATGTACTTTACAAGGTACAGCTGTCTTATTCCAGTGTGCAGACTCAGATGTGCTCCTGAGTCCTTACATACAGGCAAGGACATGTAGTGGCTTCTGAGAGTTTACTGCTTTCTAGCAGAGAGTCCCAACAGAGTCAGGTCATGTAAGGGGAAAGGAGGAACACACACCCCCTTATGTCCTCTCCTGTAACAGCAGTGGGATGAATTACATGGTGGCCTTTTAGTCTTTGAGTGTTTCGGTTTCAGGATAACTCCTGTGACAGCAACCACCTATTAAAAGGACAATAATCATGTTTGTTTGATGAACTGCTTAGTTTGCTCCTGAACTAACAGATAAGATCCGTTATGTTTGTTCTCTTGTTTCTGCCTATACTACTGACGATCAGAGACTAAGGCCCAGACATCTGCTTGTTTAATTTTACACCATGTTAGCAAAGTATGAAGAAAACATAAACTATTTTGTAATTGCTGGAAAAGTTGCGTGTAATTTGTAGACTGACAGATTTGGGAAGTGATAGTTGACTGAAAGTATTGGAAGACTCTTTCTTTCGCATACCTATTCTGGGAGTCAGAACTTATTACAAAATATCTCCCTTCAGCTGGGTTGGACTGATCTTTCCTGACTTTGGAAAAACCCAGGCTTTTGTAAGTGGATGGATGGGAGACTCAAGGAGGTCTGGTTTGGTAAAAGTTATCACAGAATCAAAGAAACTCAAAAGATTTCATTTGGCCTCATTATTGCTGTTGCTGGGAATTTTGCAAGCAAAACACTCCAGTCTTATCAAATCATTAAGAGTGATTCTAGTCTTAATGGAACCATTTGTTTTTCATTTGGAGACATTATAGTTATCAAGCATTTTGACTAGTGTATATAGCATGGAATAAAAAGGCTTTTACACAGCAAAGTTCTTTACCTCATGAACAAATTATGCTCCTTCTCCTCATGGAGGATACATGGCTCTGCTCCAAAGAATTATTTAAAAATTAAAACAATTTCAAAGCTGACATAAATTATTTGGTGGAAAAGAGTGTACTTTAAGAAATATTTGGATAATACAAACCCTTGTGAAAACAATAAACAAATTTTAGTTAGGTGTAATTGGATTTACTTATTGGTTGTACTCAGTCATGCTGGAATTTTTTCTCCTGATGCGTGTATGCTCTACACTACTTAAGTAAGATGTGAGATAATATAAAATGGTGTATTGACGGCACAAGGAAAATATTTGGATGGCTGTCTGGAGTTGCCATTATTGGCTTTAATTATGACTTGCTGTCCTTTGGGTACTAAATGAGCCAGAAAAGGCTTCATATGTGCCAAAGTATTCATTAGTTTTCCCCTTTCTGTCATTGTACTTCATAGTTCATATCTGGCACCTGACTGCAGTTCTTATTAGAATGGACCAAGATGCTTTGCAGATTTTGATAACCATCTGAAAGTACACCAGTGTCTCTACTTTTTGGACACAGTAGAAATTGTTCCTAGGTAACAGTGGCAGAACTCTTTGACCACTTTCTGATGTAACTGAAGAACAAGCATTTTTTGCAGTCCTCCATGTGACATGGCTGCTTAAAGTAAGTTTTGTGGTACCAAGTGGAGAAAGAAAAATAATTACCTGTTTCCTTCTTCCAGGTTAGGAGACCTGCACTAAGACTTTATGGGAGAGTAGTTGTATATCACCATTTTTAGGCCCCTTGCCACCATTCTGTGTAGCACTAATAATGGAGTCACAAAAATCCTTCTGAGATGAAAATAGCCTTTGGAACTTGTTTAGTTAATAAAACATTGTCTATAGCGAGGTACCTTTTCTTTGCCATAGGGTGTCTCAAGGGTAGGTTAAAAAAAAAAACAACAAACCCTCATAAAGAATATTCTATGAACTCTTCTGACACTTTACTGTGGAGACTCTGCTGAGAATGGTGACCACTCCTTTGGTATCTGCTCTTGAACACACTGGTGGACAAGGATGAATTGCTGTTCCAATACATAGTTACCATTGCAAAACTCAATTTCAATTTAGAAACTTGTTTGAACTGAACTTACAGTCATGTTTTAAGCAGCCTTTGGAACAACAGACTTCTTAGAAACGAATACTTTAACTAAGGTGTTGTGTAAACAGATGCTCCTAATTTTGGAGGCATCTGATGACATCCACTTCTCATCTGTCACAAGCTGGCCTTGACCTAAGCACACAGCTCCTCTTGACCTTCTAGGACTTTAAGAGGATGCTTGCTTTCATGGGGTGATACTCTTTCACAGTCTTGTTCTCCCTGAAACCTCGGGGGTTTCAAAATCCTCACACTCCTCAGAGATTTTAATCTAGCTCATGTATGGATTTCAACTACTGGTTAAAGGTTAGTGCCCAACGTTTTGCTTTGTAGAATGTTTGTAGTGAAAAGATGTTTACCCAAAGTTCTTCAGTAATGTCCCCGGCTTGGTCAGGAGGAAGAGCTTTCATGGACAGCTCTCGCCTGGGGCAGGTGCAGAGATGGATGAGGAGGGAGAATGCTGTCTCTCTATATTTTAGCCCTTACAGAACAGTTGCTCAAAACCTGGAAGCTGTGCAATAGGAAAGAGTCCCTGCCTGCTCTGTCATTCTCTTCCAGCCTATCTAGCCAAGCCTAACTAGGTTAGCTAAAATACACAGTCATAGTATTTCTAGGGTTTCCTTTTCAGCTCCATACATTCAAAGAACATGTCGTTGTCCAGGCATAAGGCTACTCACTACTTTCTGGCATGTCTAGTTCAACAGTGTTGGTCTTTACGCTTTAAAAGACATGGTTTCAAAGATTTGAGGGGTGTGGGGGTTGGAGGGAATATTTTCTTTTTAAAAAATATATTTATTGTCTTTAGTTGCTGTTTACTGCAACTATGGAGTTTTGCTCCTTCCTACAAATGCGGCAGGTGGTGCTCTTGATCCTTCCAAACAGAAATTGCACTTATTAAGATCCTGTAAGGTCAGAATTATGCCATCCAGCACCAGCTTGCCAGGTTCAGCCCTGTCTGGTTAGTCCAAGGATCTTTCAGCTTTGGGTGAAGTGTTTTCTGCCAGTGAAAGGGAAAGGAGGAAAGAAAAGGTGTTTTAAGTGGGGACTGGGTTTTGGCAGCAAATGAGGAAAAGATCAGTACAAACAAAAGTAGCTAACTGGTAAGTCCATACTTAACCACACTATAGCCCAATCCAGCCTTGTGTCCCAAGTTTAGGTGACAAAGATGGTAGTCGTGTAACCCCTAAGTGAAACACTGTAGCTATTAAACTGTATGGTTCTGTTGAAGTAATTTCAGCTGTGCTGTGTACTATAAGTAGGATCACACTTTCACCTATGGGTTGTAATTTCCCACCACAAGCATCCCAAAACTTAGAAGCAGCAACTATTCTAATTTCAAGATCTTTCATGATTTGAGAATAGCCATTTGCTTGTGTCTCAGCTGGCAGCTATAATCTGCGCTGAAGATCATGCATTTGCTGTCACCCCTTACATCTTAGAATATTTGGATCAGAAAAGCCATGAGTAGTAAAGAGGTAAATTCTCTTCCAGTTGTTAGCAAAAAGATGGTAATTAAAAGAAGCAAATGTCAATATATATATATATATATATATACACACATATATTGCATTTTTTAAAAAAATAACATTTCAAGTGGAAAACCCACACCTCAAGATTCCAAAATTTTTAGTTGAAAACGTTTAGGAAAGTAACTAAAAATAGGCAATTCTGAGCAGAACTTCAAAACTTTGGGGAGAAAAATCATTATGAATATATGCCAGATATCTAGTCAGCTGGATTCCTAACCAAGGCTTTTGCAGCAGTATTCCTGGAAAAGGCGTCATTGCCAGTTCTTTTGGGTTTTTCTTGTCAATACATGTTCCTTAGGCATTTAGTGTTAGGTAAAATATATGCCCAGTTAATTTATTCTAGCAGAATTTAGAATTAGCTGCTGTTCCCCAGTCCTCTCCTGTATATGTTACCTATGTTCAGAGACACTGTAAAATAGGGGAAATGGTATGTTTTACCCAAGATGTTATTCAAATACACGTTTAGTTTTTAGGTTTGCTTTCTTGAAGTGCACAGACACCAATAGATGGTGCTGTTGGTGCATTAATAAGGTTAGGTTTCACATTTGTTTTCTAGTTTGTGGTTGGAATTTGTCTAAAAAAAAAAAAAAAACCAAAACAAAAAAAGAACAAAACAACAAAATCCCTAATGCTAAGCTTTTATCCAAGATGTTCTGCCCACACTGAACCGGTCACCGTTTAACTTTAACCTGAACTGTGGCCCAGGAAATCCTTCAACATAAATAACCTTGGAAGCTGCCGTGACCATTTTTGGAACGTGCTCCCTAGATAAATCTGTTACTTTGTTGTGCAATGTTGAAGTGTGCAGTTGTTTCCCTGATTAATTAGGGCAAAAAATAAACTTGCACGATCAATCCAAGCTGTGACACGTTTCAGCCCTGGCTGGAACATGTGGGTAGAAAAGGCCTCAGATCCTTCTCCACAGATCTGCCCTGGGATTTTAAGATGCTTGCATGCCCGTGAGCTTACTGGACTGGAGTAGGGAAGGTGGCTGCTGACAAAGTCTGTGACTGAAGAGTTTTAGTCTGTCACAGAACTGCCATGCTAGGTTAGTGAGGGCAGGACTGAACACCCTAAGAAATCATTCATCTTGACCATATCCCCCCATGAAACATAACACAACAGAACTGTTTTATGTAGTAGTGTTTATTTTATTTCACATATTACCCATGGAGAACAGCTGATACATTCTCTACATCTTTCACTGGTCTGGAATGCAAGATTAAAAAAAGGTATGGAAAAAGAGTTTAACGTTTGACATTCATGATATGAAAAATAGAGGGGATACAATGTTTTAAAATGCCCTTACGCAATATATATATAAAAAACGTATAAAAATAAAATATATTCTTACAAAAAAAAGATACAAACAGGACATGACACAGGACAATCTTAAATATCGATACGTATCTCATGATCCACACACACTGCACTTATAATTAATAAAAACCACGTACAATTGCACTTTTCCTCTCTGTGACGTTCAAGTATATCGCAGTCCCCGCAGGGACTAGTGAGTGTCCGACTCCCTGCCGGCGCAGGGAACGCGGTGGGGGAGCAGATGCGGGCGGCCTGTCCCCGCCGGGGCTGACCGCGCACCCTCCGACGCCGGCGGGTCCGCTCGGCCACGGGGCTCCCCTGAGCAGCCCCTTCCTCGGGGCAGGCGGGTCCGGGG
>NW_020799103.1:450379-454318 GCF_003259725.1 Athene cunicularia | reverse complement strand
TAAAATGCTGCACAAACAGCAACTAATCTTCACAATCTCCTTGCCAGAGCAGATACATACATAGTCTTTTGTACATATGGCAACACCAAGTGGTTGAATGACACACCCAAGATAATCAGTGAAGAAGTAGAAGAGCTGCATGTTCCCCCAGGGCAACTTCCCAGCAATGGATGAGGCAGCATCCAGAGGAGACCCTACACTTCAGAGGAGAGCCCGATCTTGCTGAACTGTGTGGCATTCCCTTCAGAGTAATAGTTTGTGAATAATATTTCCGTGGAACATTCTGTGAAACTCTTTTCAGAATGGAAACAACTCATTACTTATGATTTTTTTTTTAAAGTGGCCACTGTTACCTCATAGTACAAATTTGGTGACTATTGCTCATTTCCAAACTGCAGGGGAATGCAAGTGCTTATAAAGAACAAAATGAACATCTGAACAAAGAACATGATGTTTCGTGTTAGATTTGAACCAGCTTTACCTACTGGTAATTTGTGAGAGCCCTTTCACAAATCACCCCAACAAAGTGATAATTTATGTACCAAAGTCTGCCATCTCATGAATTTGAACGAGCTGATTTGGTATCACAAAAACGACAGTTGTAGTCAGTATGGAACTCAGATGTGAGTCGTGTTACTACTATTGTTACTATTCCTAAACCAACACAGGATTATTTCTGCATTGTTTGCCTAAGAGTATACAAAATACACTTCCCGTTTAGCCAAGGTTTTAATGAGGGATTTTCCAGCATTAAGGGAAGTGTGTGATTTCTTTACTGGAACAGAAGACTGAATTTGAATCAAAGCAATGCTCATCGCACAAAATCCTGCCTTCTAATTCGGAAAAGTTAAGTTCAATTTCAACTTCTGTTGATGAAGGAAACGCTTGAACCCGCTCGAGCCTGAGCTGCACCGAGAGGTCTCTGAAGCCCAGCCAGCGCGGTCTGGTGCAGTTGTGCGCTCTGGTCCCGCTGCAGGGAACCCATTGCCCTCACACCCCAGGCTTTCGCTCTGTGCGCTTCTGCTGCGGAGCGCGCTCCGTGGGCAGGGCGGCGGTGTGGTGGGGAGCAGAGCGTGCTGCTGATGGGGGGAGAGGCCCCGTCGTTTTATGGCTGTTACTTTATCTATGGATCCAGAGCTCAAGTTACTATTTATATTTGACTTTCCCAGTAAAGGCGCTGCTATCTCCCGCCAGTTGAAGGGCGCGGGGAAAGGGAGGCGGGAGGCTGCTTTCAGCGCGATGGGCAGCCCGGGCAGGACCTGTCTGCGGGGCTTGGGGGATCTCTAGCGAGCATAAGCCTAAACACCCGGAAAGGAGGGGACCCTGAAACTTTCCACTACCTCGAGCGAGTGCCCGAGCCCAGAAGGGGCTGGAATTTACCTGGGATGCGATACTCGGGGATCCTCCTTCACGTCCTGGGTCCGTATGAGTGGCTGCACGTCGGCGGCTGCCCCCAGCGCGCCCGAAGGCTTCACGTCCCGCCTGGCTCGGCTCAGTGCCCATTTCGTCCATCTGAAAGGAGCGCAAGGGAAGAGGACAGCCTGTTAGCGCAAGCCTGCAGGGAGGGAGCCAAACCAAATAGATTCGAGGGGAGAGATTTTGCCAGCGCCGAGATTTTTTTTTAAATGTATTTTTTATATGTTTCCTGAAAGGGCATGAGGCCTTTAAGGAGCCGTGCAATTCCCGCGGGGAGTCCGGTCCCTCCGATCCCGGCCGGAGCCCGGCGCGGGGGCGCGGAGGCTGCGCAGCTCCTCGAGCGGGGCTGGGCGCTGGCGGAGGGCGCGCTCCGGTACTCACTTTCTTTTGAACTCTGTCGCTACGTCCAGCCTTGCAGCATCCACCCCGAAGAAGGTCACAGAGCCGACATAGAGCAGGGCTACGTGCACTAGTTTCATTCTGGCTGGACTTCTGGTGGAAGGAAAATTGAAGAACTGTAAGCATGGATGCTAATAAAAGTCAAGTAAGGTCTGTCCTTGATTTCTGGTGATTCCGGAGAGCTCCTTCCCTCGGAGAGCCCCCAGGCTACCGGGGACTTTGTGTGCGATATGAACCAGAAACTAGTATTTGCTCAGCAACTTATCACAAAGTAAATAGCAGAGCCTCCACAGTTTACGTTTGTCGAGAGTTTTACTTGCAGAGGCGGGTGAAAACCAGCAGGATTTCCAGAATACCCCCAGCGGCTTGCACTAGGATTTAGCAAACCCATGAGATTAGAGAGAGCTGGCTATCAGACGCATCGTTTCCAAACGCCAGCAAGTGTTTTGCTGCCTGGAAGTTTATCCCCTGATAGCTCATCTTCCCACTTCACACGCAGAACCAACTAGTTCTGGATCTTATGTTGTAAACTGCAGCTGATGCCAAGAGCCAGTGCAAGACTCCGCAGCATAACTCCAAGCTCTTCAAAACAGTCCAGATTTAGTAGTTTTTTCCTTCCTCTCCACCTCCCCTGTATCTTTTCTTGTTGTTGAGGGAGGGAAAAAAAAAAAAAGTAGTTCTTACCTGACAGTGAGGATAATCCACTGAGACAAATGTTCTTGTAGTAGCGATCCGGACTTGCAGGGTTTCCTGAGGAGGGAGAATTCCTTCTTTGTGTGTCTGAAGTAACCACTGCCGAACTGCGCTCCACCGCTGCCTTTTATAGGGCAAGCGCGGGGGAAGGGAGCACGGGGGGGGGCGTGGCTTTGACACCCCCACCGACCGGAGAGCATCGCAAGCACTCCTCAATCTGCACTGCGGGCAGACTGTGCTAGGGCAAAAATAAGGATTATTGAAAATTATCTTAACCCCCTCGGTATTTTGTCAATCAGAACGACAGCTTTTAGGTGCGGATTCCGACTCGTGGCATAACTTGCAAAATCTGATAAACCTCTCAGTCTGTTTAACGGGGGCAGACTTTTTAACTGCCGATGGATATTATGTTTGCACGGTCTGTAGCATAATTTCTCATTCTAGGCATCTTCAGGTGGGTGGAAGCAGGGGAGTAGGGACTAGACGCAATCAATTTAAAAATCCATGCAAATCCATCAAATAGCAAAGTTCCAAAAATAAACCCATATTTGGACAACGTGAATTATGAGTAACTAATAAATGCCAGCCTTCTTCTCATAAGTAAGGAGGAGATAAATCAGACATCATTAATATTTCTGACTCAACTTGGGTGCATTTTTTATCTAATAAAATGTATTTGATTTACCTGATCGATTCAAATCACGATTTGCATGGGTTTGGAAGATGAAGGTTCCGGCGCACTTTGAACAAAGGAAGCGGGATTGCTTTGGGGCAAAGCCGGGGTCACCGAAGTGCCTGGGGTTATGGACGGGAACTTGCCGTGCGTCCGTTTATCTCCCATCCTGATTTACCCGGTTATAACGCGGGACCGGTGCAGGACCAAGGTCTCTAACCGCGTTCTCCCGGCTGGCCAGCAGCAAAACCTCCGTTTGCCCACCCATCTGGGTTTTCCTTTGACAGTCTTTTACATCTTTGCCCCGTGATGCCTCAGAAATGCCGAGGTCGGGCTTCGCGGAGGGTGCTGAAGCCCGCGGCGGAGGGAATGTATCTCTCCTTGCCGCGCCGCGAAGCCCGCGGAGCGGCGGGAAGTGCCCGGCAGACCCGCGCCCCGGGGCCTCAGGGCGCGGGTCGCCTTCCCAAGCGAGGAAGGAGTGACCTGCCGTGTGCGCGATGTTTCTCTCGCATCCTGCCCCGAGCAAAGCGTTTCAGAAATCACGTTACCCGTGACTCTGTCTTTCTAGATAAGCGCGGTATATACGCCACCACCCTAGAGAGGTATGTGCAAGGGGGTGACGGAAACTCCCGTGCGCGGCTGACTCGATCTAAGGTGCTCCCTCCCTCGCCAGCAGCGCCCGGGCACCTGGAGGCTGCTGTCTCGGCATCTACCTGCCCTCCGCCTGCCACCGCTCCGTCCCTGCCGGGCTCTCCGCC
>NW_020799103.1:446675-450329 GCF_003259725.1 Athene cunicularia | reverse complement strand
AGCCACCGGGGCAGCGCGGGGGACGCAGTGCGAGCCGGCCGGCCCCGGGCCCTCCATCGCCGCCCCGCCGCCCTGCCCACGGAGCGCGCTCCGCAGCAGAAGCGCACAGAGCGAGAGCCTGGGGTGTGAGGGCAATGGGTTCCCTGCAGCGGGACCAGAGCGCACAACTGCACCAGACCGCGCTGGCTGGGCTTCAGAGACCTCTCGGTGCAGCTCAGGCTCGAGCGGGTTCAAGCGTTTCCTTCATCAACAGAAGTTGAAATTGAACTTAACTTTTCCGAATTAGAAGGCAGGATTTTGTGCGATGAGCATTGCTTTGATTCAAATTCAGTCTTCTGTTCCAGTAAAGAAATCACACACTTCCCTTAATGCTGGAAAATCCCTCATTAAAACCTTGGCTAAACGGGAAGTGTATTTTGTATACTCTTAGGCAAACAATGCAGAAATAATCCTGTGTTGGTTTAGGAATAGTAACAATAGTAGTAACACGACTCACATCTGAGTTCCATACTGACTACAACTGTCGTTTTTGTGATACCAAATCAGCTCGTTCAAATTCATGAGATGGCAGACTTTGGTACATAAATTATCACTTTGTTGGGGTGATTTGTGAAAGGGCTCTCACAAATTACCAGTAGGTAAAGCTGGTTCAAATCTAACACGAAACATCATGTTCTTTGTTCAGATGTTCATTTTGTTCTTTATAAGCACTTGCATTCCCCTGCAGTTTGGAAATGAGCAATAGTCACCAAATTTGTACTATGAGGTAACAGTGGCCACTTTAAAAAAAAAATCATAAGTAATGAGTTGTTTCCATTCTGAAAAGAGTTTCACAGAATGTTCCACGGAAATATTATTCACAAACTATTACTCTGAAGGGAATGCCACACAGTTCAGCAAGATCGGGCTCTCCTCTGAAGTGTAGGGTCTCCTCTGGATGCTGCCTCATCCATTGCTGGGAAGTTGCCCTGGGGGAACATGCAGCTCTTCTACTTCTTCACTGATTATCTTGGGTGTGTCATTCAACCACTTGGTGTTGCCATATGTACAAAAGACTATGTATGTATCTGCTCTGGCAAGGAGATTGTGAAGATTAGTTGCTGTTTGTGCAGCATTTTATCCAGGCTGAGTTGTATTCCAAAAGTTAAAAAGTCTGAAATCTGTATGGGGAATCAGTTGGAGGCACATATTCTATGCTGATTATGCAAGAAAAGTGTTTGAAGCCAGTGGAAGTGCCTTTGTGTGTTTCATCTTGGGTTTAAACAAATTTCACTGAATTCATATGCCATGAGTATGAATATACTTGATTGTATTTCAGGCTGTATGAAATCAGCAGAAAGATGATACTGATAGAAGAATGACACCCCATGAAGGAGGTAAAACCTCAGTCGAGCTCCACACAGAAAAGCCTTGCTGTGAGTGCAAGCACTCAGCCAGCTTTGAGCCAAGGGCACAGTGACAAGGGGGGATTCAGTTTCTGGTAGTCCTTCCTATTGGTGGTGCTTTTGGTGAGCCTTACATCTGACAAGTTAGAGTACACCAAACAAAACTTCCTAAATGGGAGTGGGATGCATACTGTGAGGGGAAAACCTGCTCAGCGTCACAGCTGCTTCCCTGTTCTGTCATGGGGAGGGGTGTCACTAGATTAAGGGACTGCAGGCAGTGTACCCTTGATACTTCCTGAATGAGGAGTTGACTGTAGAAGGTATTGTGAACCTTCACACCTTTTTGGTGGTAGGCGCACAGTCTGAGTGTGGCAGCATTGTCCCTGGTGTGCTCCTGGAGGGTCTGCAGCCCCACAGTTCTTCCCTGGGATGAATATGTGGCTGCTTACCGGGTCCTTCTGGAGACCTGGGCCTTGGTGTGCTCCCAGAGCTGCTGCTCTGTGAGCACCTTCACCTCCCGTGAGGAGGCAGGCTGTTCTGCTGCCACAGAGGGATTTATGGGTTTGGTGGTCTGGATGAAAGTTCAGTTTACTTTGCATTAGACTGTAGGTGAGCAAACAATCTGCTGCACTTTCTCGTTTGCCCTAAAAGAACCTAAGATTGCTCTATACTAAAGGGAAGTTAAGGAAGTAATTTATGGCTGAGTGACTCTTGCTGTCTGTGCAGGTACACAGCTGTGGTCAAACCCAGGGGAACAGTGCCTCCCTGTTACACAAGTACTTAAAATATGCCACTTCCTATGACATGCTTTATAAACTAACCAAGCTTTGGCTGTATTGGTCTAGGTGGAAGAAGGACCAAGGCTGCACAGTGGGTGCTAGTACTACTGGGGAATCAATGAGTAACATCTTCTTGGTCCAACATTTGTTAATCCCCTGAGAAAAGTGTTAGGCAGTATTCTCCTGCTAGAGGAGCTGTCTTAAAAGAGCAGTGAGACTTAACTACTGAGATTTGTTATTACGTATTGAAGCTTTTTACGAGTGCAGATGTGCTAACCCTAAAGTCCCATTTCATCTCCAAATTAGGTAATTTCTTAGTGTCTCTAAACTTCCTCTCCAGGTTTATTGGTACAGAACATTATCCCTTGCTTTTGTAAACTGTTGCATGCCCTGGCTTTGTGCTGTTGAATGGTGGCTGCGGTGTTGACCCCCAGGAGTTATTGCCAGGATCTTTATGCGTGTCCACCTCATAGAGGTAATGTCTGGCTTCATTAAGATTTGTGTTTCTTTGTTGCTACTTCAGAAATGGTTTTAATCAAAAAGCTCAGTGTTTTGAAAACAGCTCTGGGGTTTCAGTCATTAAAGTCTACAGGATCGTGACCCAAAATGCCTGTGCATGACTTAAGAAAGATATTTCTTCTTCTAGCTCTTACTTCGTATAGGAAGTGATTGATCCACAGAACGCATCTCTTTCTCAAAAAGTATATTCAGTCTTTTTCATGTATATATTACATGTTTTTCTTTAGTCCTAAAGTTAACAAGCAATTTTATTAAGTTTAGATCTTTCTACATGACATCTACTTCAAGACAGTTAAGTCATGAAGTTGATTACTTCAATGAGATTTCTGCTGCTGCACTTTGCTGAGAAGGCACAAGTGACAGCACTGTAATTGATTGTCAAAGCTTTCCGACCAATTTGCCTCTAGGTTATCAGCAAGACACTGCATCGGTATGTCCCAGCCGAGTAGGAGGTGTTAGAGTGGCATTTCGGAACAGAAGTGTCTATGAGTCTGCTAATGACTGTCTGCTGGGTCTCTCGTGATGGTGGATCGTCAGGAACAAATCCAGTGCATTTGCTGCATTTCTGTATGTCCCCACGGCTGCTACAGCTCCTCACTGCAGTGCAGCTCACGTCCTTTGCGTTGTTTGTTCTCTCCGTGCTGTCAGACAGGACGTCCATGGGAGCTTATCAGAATGTTTTGGCAGACTCTGCCAACTAGCCAAGCGCTGGGCTGTCTGTCAGACACGCTATCACCAGCATCTCCGCAGCTGCTGGCAAGCCCACCGGGCCTTGGAGGGTGACAGTCCAGACGGTGTTGGCCTCATCCGTACTTACAAACGGCATCGTGAGAGCTCCCTGGTCCTCGCGGCGCCCCGGCAGCCACCGCCTGAGCCCACACCAGGAGGCCAGGAGGGCTACAGCGAGGCGCTGCCGGCCATTGCCCCTGTTAGCCCGCGCCACCGCCAGGCTCCCACCCCCGAGCGCTGGG
>NW_020799103.1:383857-446625 GCF_003259725.1 Athene cunicularia | reverse complement strand
ATAAAGTCACAGATTACACTGGAAAGCTTTATGTTTGTGAAATGTCTTCATCTGTAGTGTTTAAGTATGTGTTTAACTTCCTGTACATAAATTGTCTCATTAAGTTTAGTAGAATTGCTTGCATGGATGAAACTGAGCAGATTCAGAAATAACTCCAGAACCAGAACGTTAATTTGAAAAGGTCATGCCTAGAAAGTAACTATTTAGACTTCATTATTTAAATTACTTGTTGCTACTTTAATGCTTCATACTAAAAATGCTTGAAGGAACAACATTCTGTTGAGGACTAGGCATGCATTGTTTTCCAAATTCCTTTACCCCCACATGCGATCCCATAATACATGGAGTACTGACCTTTCTTTTTCTTGTAAAAGTCATAGTTTCTTGTTGTATTTATTATGCTTCCTTATATCTGAAAAAGCAAGGGAAAACATTTCTAGGATTGTAAACCTAATACCCATGAAGCTTTTAGAATTTAAGCATTCTTTTTTTCTTTATTTCTTTTCTTCCTTTTCATCTTCAACAATGTTCTGGTTTGCTTGTAATATCTTTGATTTTAATGTGGAGTGTAATTACATTTTATAGTGTTTTTTTCAGGAATAATCTGTGGAATGTCTTGGTGTAAACAAGCAAATGAAAATCCTGTAACCTTTGCCCTCTTCCCCAACCTGTATGTCAGCAGCAGCTTGTATAATATACACTTGTGGTTAATAAGAAAGGGTGTTGATAATAATGACTGTTCTCCCTGAAAAGCCCCACTGCCTCTGCCATCTCTCTATAGCAGCTACCATCTGTTCTGACTTCATGTGGGTTATATAGATTTATTTACATGTGCCAATATCGGCAGTATACTGAAAATGTGTTAAAGGTATTGCTTTCCTGTGCAGATTATCTAGCTTTATGCAAAAACATTCCCTATAAATATCTAAAATGCTGTGTTTGTGCACTTGTGCGATTTAGGGGCAGATTTCTAGATTTTTCTTGTTGTGGAAAAAACTTTGGTGCTACAAGTTTTTATCCAGCATAGTCACTCTTAAGGGGAAATGAACATTTTTATTGTCCTCAGATAAACCAAGGAGAGTATCCTTTGGTAGTCAAACATTTCAAAGGTCATTCCTGTTCCAGTCTAGGCCTATGTAAATTGATGTTACTGCAGACCTAGTGCTGTCATCCCTGTTGTGTTAAATCTTCCTTTCGTTTTCAGCTTGCTTTAGGGTGTTGACTTGTCAAAAAGACCTTTCTTGCTGAGTATTTTGTCTGTGTCCCTGTTTTTTTGTTTTTTTTTTTTTCTAGGTTACTTTTCCGCTCATTTTTCAAACAGAGTTGGCTAACCAGGATGTCAGATGACTGCCGGTGTCAGCATAAAGGAGGAACAGGAGCACGTAGGACAACAGATCGCTGCAGCCTGAATTTGTGTCAGCTTAAATGGTCGTAGAACCTTGGGCACAAAGATATTAGTCAGGTGCTTTAGTCTCCTGCGTGCTCCTGGGTGCCTTTGAATGATTTGTGTAAGAGCAGTTTATTCATGCACAGAGATTTAACCTGAGTGGAGCATGGTGTTGCCATTGACAATTTAAGCATCCGTAGACTTTGAGGCACGCAGGAAGTCTTTGTGTTGCAAAGGATGAGCTGATTCAACTAGCTTTTTATGTATTTCTCCTACAGTTGACTGTATTCCTGCTTAAAAATTAATTAGACTATATCACCATAAAGGCAGTTTAAGTATATCATAGTTTTAATTGCTGTTGTGTATTTTAAAGACTCATTCCGAACCACTAAAAAGAACTGCAATAGCAGTAGCTTCTATCAGAAGTTCATGTTCAGTGTCTTGACAGAGTTGGAAGAAACCAGATTTAATAAATCCCCCAGATTTAATAAAACCCCTTTTTTTTGTTGTTCTAACAGTGGAAATGTGAAGGATTTCAGTGATACACCAAGGCTGACTGGTTTATCATTTACTTTGCATTCAGCTGAACCTTTACTAAGGTAGATAACCACATTTTTCTTCCAACATATCAGCATAACATAAAGCTGTTATGTAGCTTGTAACAAAAGACATTTAGAGAAGTCTCTGAAGGGAACAGAGGTGCCAGAAAATGTAGGCACTCTGGGCTAAAAGCTAGAGAAAATTCCAGAAGACCTTACTGTATATCCATATTCTTTTTCCATGGATTTTGAAGTATGTTTGATGTACTTCACCAGAAATTCCAGTTTAATATGTTTGGATAATGGAATGTGGATGGGATTTAGGAAGAACACAGATGTTTGCAAAGATCACAGAAGGGCATGAGAAAATGCTTTTTAGTTTTGTTGGTTTTGCCAGTATAAGCAATAATTATAAATTTATCTATCACTGGAATTTACATATGGTGGTGGTACTTGAAAAAGGTAAAGGAGAGAACATTTTGTGTCTGTCTTAGCTCAGCAACTGAAAGGTAAGGGTAACAAAGAGGGAATTAAATACTGGGTTTGATTAATTTGCCCATATACCCCTACCCAGCATTTAACTCCGAAAACCTGTGAGATGGAGTGAAATATTTTCTGTGAGAATTGTTTGCTGTAAGAAGACAGACTAATGTTTTTTGTTCTTGCTTGTGTATGCAGTTGCAATGTGTATGACAGAAGGCTTGCAACAGTATAGCAGTTTTATTTGGCTGTAGTCATAACTGATAAATGCTGATATAACATGTGTAGGCTCTGTTGTGGTTGTTCCTGTTCTGATTTTTATCAGCCTCTTTTCAGGGAAGCCTTTCTTGTCTACCATAGCTTCATATCTTGGTGGATTTTGAAACTAGACAAGTGATTGATGATGGAGTGGGAGAAGTTCCTAAATGCAGTTGTCTGATGCTTTTATTTTTTTTCTGTGGGCAGATTTTGCCTGTGAAGAATATTCTTTTCATTTGGGGGATTAAATAGCATATAATATCACGAGGATTTTTGGTGTATGTGTTGTATGTTTATAGCTGGGCATTCCTATGGACTTGTGTGTAAGGAGTGGATGGTTTCTTGGTGTCTTGGTATGCAATCTCTGTAAAACAGAAAATGTAGAAAAATAAGGGAATCAAGCTGTTACTTCAATGGCTTTCTTATTTGTGCTGTGGTTTAACTTGATTCAAGTGCAGTCTGGAGGGGAAAAAAGACCCAACAGAAACTACATCTTTGGTTTTGTGGCAGAAGAATTATTGTAGCTGTAATTTCATGGAATGCCAAGTGTACTACCAGAACTGAAGCAGAATGCAGATATGTAAGTAACTCGTTATTGGTAGGAGATTACCGTAGTTGGCTGTGACTGGAGAAGGACACAGATGCCCAAAAACTTTTCCAACCAAATTAGTTACTCTAGCGTACAAGATTATCTCTTTCTACAAACCTTGTCCTTGCTCTGTTTAGTTTTCAGTCTCCACAATACCATGCTGAAGCAGAATGGGAAAAGACTATTCCATTGTGTGTGTGGTTTTGGTTGGTTTGGGGTTTTTTTTTTTTGATGGTGTTTTGTTTTGTTTTTTGTAAGATAAGGCTATCTTGAAAGTCTTCTTGGAGGGAAAAAAAACCCCAACCACCACGAGTATCTTTTTGGTAGCATGTCTTCCTAAAATGTATTCAAGCAGTTTCTTCTAATATATAATGTTGACTAAAAAAGCTATTGCTACTTTTATTTATAGATTCAGCATAATGTTGGAGAAATCTTAAAATCAGTACAGATCATTATAACTCTTCTTTGCCTTAAATGTTTGCTAATTAACATCTCTAAAGAACTTGGATTTGAAACTCTTTTCTTACTTGGTGTTGCCGTCATAATGACAACAGCAATAAAAATAATTTTTTTTTTCAGACTTTCAGTTTAAATAAGACATTAATGGAGGCTGAATGTTTATACTGTAAGCTATCTTCATTTGTCTTAAACCACGAGGACGCAGATTCTGTTGAGGGAAGTAGCATTTCATATCTTTGGGGATATTTTAAGGCTAAATTGCGGTAAAGAAATTCTCTCTCCTGTTTTCTGTCCTGGATTAACTTTGTGGATTATCTAACAAAAAGACACTTTTCCTGCAGCGTGTTCATGGAAAACAGTTTGTTATGCAAGCCTGAACACTATTTAACTACTGGCCTTCTATAACCGCAAGCGTATTTTTCACTGGGGGGACAAAGAGAATGACATTTAACTGCTCCAACATCACAAACTGAATACTCTTATAACACCAAGGAAGATAATTGTACTGCTATGATAGTTCACTGGCATGAATTTAAAATACCAACTACCTCCTCAGCTACTGGTAGTTACAAAGTAAAAAACAAAGGAAAACCACAGTCACTGTGGAATCATTTTAAAAGGTGGAAGAGTAGATTCATTGTTCAGTCTTCATAAATGTCATTGAGAGTTGTATCTTGCAAATATATACTGGTCATCAGGAAGTCTTCCTTTGTTTCATCTCTTCTTTTACTCCTTTGCAGTAACATGAGATTTTTCAGGCTCCTTTCGTACATAGTGGAAAAAAAATATTTCTAACAATAACACGTATCATTATTGATGAGATTAATTTTCTTCTGTTTGGTGTTTTGGGAATTGTATTCCAGTCATATATATTTGTTGAAATAAATTATTCCTTTGGTGTCAGTGGTATATTCTGAAGTCAAGGACAATCCAATTAGTGTTGATTGGGATTTGGCAGCTAAATCACTGCTCATTGAGCCAAGAACATGCTTGTTAGTGCTTATCTGTTAGTGACTTAGATACAGCATGATTTCATGTCTCTAATGTTTACAATTCTCAATTTTTAATCTTCTACAAATTGTATAGTCTGAAAAAATGCAAATCATTGAAGACATTTTGAATTATTTTTTTGCTTTATAGTAGCCTTGTGCTCAAGGAAACAACAAAGTAACTAATCACCAAATTTCCACTAAAGTGGACATAGGTAACAGACTCTTAGTACTGCAGCCAAAACCAGTAGTTGGTGACAGTTAGTACAGTCTGAGGTTTTGTGTAGCTGTAGCAGAGGAATGCTAATATACAGAAAATACGGAGTCATCATGATTCTGAATATAAATTCAGGACAGATGCATACAAAACCACATTGGACCCTGGAAGACGTCAATGGATGAAAAGAATCAAAGAAATGTTGCTGGGCTTAGAAAATCAATCACTTGGAAATTTGAGGGGGGAAAAAAATGTAGAAATTAAAAATGCAAAACTCTGAAAATTCACTATCTGACACTTGGATAGGTCTTCAGCAAGACTGGGAACATTTTTTAAATGCTAGACTCACATGTTGGGTCTAATGGAGTAGTAACTGGAAGGAAGATGAGATGTTCTGGCAGAGGATTTGTCAAATACTTACAGATGCAAAGGAATAACAGCTCTTCTTTCTAGAATCTTGACTTCAGTTGTGGAAAACTGTGCTTTGGAAAATGCATTTCATTGGGCTGCTTTTGCCAGATGCCATAAATATTAATGCCAGGAGTACTAAGTGTTGTCAGTTGGCAGCATCTCCTCCAGGGTATGTAGTGGGCTGCGTATTGCTTCGATGGGGTTTGGGAACACTTGCTTTGTAAGATGGTGGCCACTCTTCCTGCTTACTCTGTTGGACACCACCTGGTATTTTAAAATTCTGTCTTCTAGTTTGGTTTTACCCTAGAAGAATCTCTGACCTTAGTGTCTCTCTGTGTTCCTCCCTCCTTCCATCCCTTCTCTCTCTTTTAATCTCTTTAATCACTTTTATCTATGTGTTTTTCTGAGGTAAAGTCCTCTTGTCCAGGCAGTCTGATTTCTTGTGGGTTTCATCCTTAAACAGCTAGAAATTAATCACATAAACACAAAGGCCGGGTTTTGTCCCTGCTGCAGATTTTGGGCCTAAAAGAGCGTTTGCTAGAATTTTAGGAAAAGAAGTCCTTTTCCTGTCTTGTTTGTTAGAAACAGAAAAAAGTATTTGGTGTGAAGTTTTTTGAAATAATTGGTCTAGAGACAGATATTAAGCATCAAGACTTAAGATGATATGTTTAGTTTGGCTAAGTAAGAAATAATTGAAAATAGTTAAAGGATAAGAAGTTAGAGTGCCCTTAGTAATGCTCATGGCTGTTAGCTATTTGCATATCTAAGAAGCATTGCACTTGTGTTTGTTCTTAATTTCTTGTAACTGCACCAGCTGTAGCACAATAAACCTTTTAGCTTAATTGCTGTGTTGTTAAATTCTCACATTTTAAATGTGTACATTTAATGTGTGTATTTGTGCTTTGGACAAATACAGACACTTGTCCTTTTTGGTGACTCTTGTTCTATGAACTATAAATATAATTCCAAAGTGACAGTAAGCATAAGCTGACTATATGACTAACAAAATACTCAAGACTTTCAAAAAGACAAAGTTGTGATCTCGTCATAAATAAAAACTGTAATGGACTTCTAATTCTTGAAATACTGTTGAATGAGCATACTGTACTTTTAAAAGAACAGTATATTAGGAAATCTGTGTTTTTTAATGCTATTACACAGGCTGCTTTTCATAAAAATGCAAATTGCAATTGCATTAAAACAAAAAAGCCATATGCTTTGTTCTTGCAAAGCTGTTTCTTCGTAATTGGTCTCTTTTTCCCAGAAAAATATATAGTAGTTCTACAAAGCTTGTGCAATGACTAAGCTGTTACTGTTCTGTATTGTTAGTATATGCTATTTTTAAACTAAGTTTAACACAAATCGTTCGAGTAGAAGTTACAGGAGGATTGTGGTTTTCTTTCTTCTTGATTGGTAACTTGTGAAGAGAGAAGCAGGATTCATATTCCTGAAGAACTTAGAATTTCTTAAGAGAAGATTTCAAAGGAAAATTGATTATACTTTTTCTTCCTAAACCACAGATTTTTAAAGCCACATTTTTCCCATATTATGTTGGTAATTTAATCTATTTCTAGTCTCTCTCTTTTAGATTGTGAGTTCTTAAATTCTCACAGACTGAAGATTCTTTCTTCAGTTTTTTTGCTTAGTGGTGACACAGCTCTCAATAGTGATCCTGCACGAGCTGGTGGCAGATGCGGATGTGGTTTATTGAGAATTGTTATTGAATTAATTGCGTCTACTAGAAGGGTCTGGATTTGCCCTTGATACCCTCTTTTTCCCCAGCTTTGAAAACTCACAGTGCTCATAAACCCTAAAGATGGCTTTTGTGCAGTTCAGAAGGTAACCGCTTATTTTGTAAAGTGGTGGATCCATCTGGAGGTTCCTGGTGTGTGACTGACATGGCTGCTGGTCAGCTTCTAGGCAGAATTTGCTTTTTGTGAAGTAGCTTAGCCAGGGGCCTCTGCCTGAGCAAGAGTTTGTGCCCGACTGCAGCTGCGGAACTATTTGGAATTCCCTGTCAAGGCAGAGAAGAGCTGCTGCCTGAGCATTGCCTCTGACCTTAGGATTCACCCCGTATTTCTTAGAAATAAAACTAATGAATTATTCTTATTTAATGTACTTGAGGATCTACTTGCTTTTGCAAAAGAGGAAACTAATTAGTGTCCATTTTGCACAATCAGCAAGTTTCAGCAATGGTAGAAAGCCCAAGGTTTGGAATGGATGCTTTTAATAGTATTTCCAGAACAGACAAGATAACGAGGCATATACACAGAATAAAAGGATGTTTTCTGTGGTAATAAGTAGTCAGAGTTTAGAGTTTGTGTTGAGGAATTCGTGCAAGTTCTAAGTGTTCAAAGTGCCGCAGAGAAATGTTTCCTCTCTAGGTAGTGTAAAACTTAAATGCTTAAGTAACAAATTCTGGTCCATTTTGCTAAAGTGAGTTAAGATAATGCCTGTGGAAGTCTTAGCTTTGCCCTTTAGCTTGGGGCAGCTGTCCCTACAGCAATTTTAGACATTTGTGCCAGTTCTGTGCTAGTTCCACTAATGGGGTGAGGTTTTGACTCAAGCTGCCGGTAAACATGCTTTAAACTGAGACACCTGGATTTGTATTGACATGACTGGGGCATGGGACACATGTTCCCTCTTCCGAGCTCTGAGGGGTTGATTGTTTCCAGCAGAGAAGCAGCAAAAAGAACTAGAACATCCCAAACCATCTCAGTAGGTTGTTCTAGGACTAGGTGTGTCAGCTGTGATGCCATGATAATTCAGCAGGACAGCCAAACCAAGTGTCGTGTTTTTTCAGTTACAGGCAACTGAAAAGAAAACAGAACCATAGAGAGCCACATGTTTGTGATCTGGAATTCAAAACTCTTCTTTCAAAAGATTCTCTTTCCTGTTTGGTTAATCTGCATAAATAGTGATACCAGGTTTGCCACTGAGTAAACAGTATTGATTTAAGTAGCGATACTTTTGTAAGGTGGTTGTTTCAGTACTGTTTTCCAAATATTGTGTTTATAATGTTTATTATGAAGAGAGATGAGATCATACATATTTAACAAAATATCCTTGTGGAGGCTGTTTTTATTATTTTGTTCTCTTTTGCCACATGGCATCTTTTTGGGAGAGGTGACACTGAAGCATTTTATTTTTTGTGAGAGAGTGGTCTTGAAAAGTATCCAGAAAACACACTTTCTACCTTTCTGACCTCATGAGATGTTTTTGCATTTAAAAAAAAAAATTGTTTAAGTGTTTGCTTATGGGTTTCTTTTTCTTTCCCAAAGTTGTGATAGCTCAAGATAGGATGCTGAAAAATAAAAAGTGTAACTTGTATCTTCCTTTGTTAGAGAGTTATGTGTTTGTTTATTCTCAGCTAGTGTGTTTGAAGTTATAATAAAGTTTGTGGGCTGCATTTTCTCTTATTGCTAACCTCTTTCCTCGTTCCCCTCCTGTCCCCCCAAAAATCAGTAATTTTTCTTGTGTCGGGTTTCTTATAAAACTTAGGTCATGGCTGCTAATAAAATACTTTGAAATCCTGAATCAGGACTTTTGAACTGCAGCATATAGTTTTGAATTAAAAATCCGTTACTATTTTATAAAGACCAATTTTACTATTTGGGTTGAAAAAAAAAGTAAGGGTAAATATTTCAACTGATTGTCAAAATTGATCAGATATTCTGATCAGTTTGTTACACATCCTCATGTTTGATAATCAACTTGGTTATCCAGTTATCTGATTTTTTGCTGTTTTCTGTCAAAATACAGAGGTTTTGTAGCAAGGATTATTGTTCTGTAAAATTCTTCAAAATCCCCCCCAATCCCAAAAGGATAAGCATGTGGCTTCTGTGAAAAATCAGATATAGAGGTATCTAACTTTTTAACAAATGCCCATATGAAGTCTAAAAATCAGCAGTAGTTATTGAGCAGTAGGAATCCCTAGTTAATTACTGTCTAAATCTGGTATGTGCTCCCGACCTAATCTGAACTGTGCTTTCTTAAAGGTTCGAAAACAGATTTACAGAGGCCAAAACATAAATGTATGTTTTAGTAGATTTATTTGATTTATAGTTTTATGAAGATTCTGAATCTTTTTTTATCATTGCATATTTGACAGTTACCAAGAAGAAATTTGGATTATAGTAATCTTAATGTAGTTGTGCAAAGCATCATATGCTTTTTATGGTTTTCACAGCAGATGGACAAAGATTTTTGTCAATGTTGTCTTGCCAGTCTTAATTTTCAGCAAATGTTCCTATCTGGGCTTTTAAAGAATCTAAGCTGTTGGTGGTTAAATGGTAAAATTCTCAAGAGTTATGAATAGATTAAAGGATAGAAGCAAGTGGTCACTATTCATAGTCAAAGTTGGTAGCATGGTCTCCTGAGAGTTAATTTTGCAGACCCTTTTTGTTCAACTTGTAAATATCAGGTAAAAAGAGAGGTGGAATAGTTAGGGGACGAGATTTGCAGATGATTAAAAAAAAAAAAAATCAGGATAGCTGAATCTAAAGCTTATGGTGAAGGGCTCCAGAAGGAACGAGCTCGTGATACTGAGTGACTAGATGTTAAAATTTTGGATGAAATGTGGATTTGATAAAGACAACCTAAAGTAAAAGCAGTGGTGAGAAAAAATGGTCCTAACATACATTCACAAAAATGATGTCCAGTTTAGCTATTGTCATTTAGTGAAAAAGTTCTTGGAATTTGTTGGCACAGTTCTCTGTAAACATCAGCTTAATGTCTGGGGATAATGGCAACAGTAAATTCAGAAAAAAACAGTATGGAATTGTGGAAAAAAACCCCACCAGAACACACTGTGGTGTTGGGACTTGCAGCCTAGGGGACAAGAATGGTTTAGGTGAATCCCAGAGGTCCTGTTTGGCCATGGTTTCTGTAGTCCTGAATCTTAAGAAAAATTGGACAGGACCTCCAGGTAGCACCGACCTGTTCTTCTCCCCAGGGCGCAGTTAGCCTTTGCTGGTCGGGGTTGGTCTTTAACTCATTCATAAAAACCATCAGTAACAGCACTTTCACAACCTGCCTTGTCAGTCCGTGTTAGTGCTACTCTGTCTGACTTTTAGAAGGGTTTTCATAGTGTTTGACTTGAGTGGTTTTTGGTACAGTTTTAAGCCTGTTATTACTATTCTGTTTGAAATGTGGTGACCAAACTGGATGTGGTAACTTATGTGAAATCTTACCAAAACTAACAGTGAGACTGCTGGTTTTGCAGGCAGCTCCATGTGTAGACATCACTCTTGAGTTGTTTTTGTTTTTTGTTTTTTTTTTTAAATTAAAAAAAAATAAATCTACGTCTTAACACTGAGGGTCACTTTGTGGTCTACTTTAACCTCTACATCTGTTTTAACTAAACTGGTAACTGTTGGCCTTCACATATATGTGTAGTCAGCTGTTCTGACCTAACTGCAGCTTTGCAGCTCTCCTTAGTCATACTTGTAACATTTTTTTTTCATAACTTTTCCCAGTCTTTCAAGATCACTTTGAATTCTTGTCTTCTAATGTGCTTATTTGTGTGTATATATGTATGTTGATACAGTTATGTTTTGTGTTTCACCTTGCAGTGATTTTAATCAAAATCATAACAAAAATCACTCCAAAACAAAAACTGAGCATTGAACCCCATAATGACTTGTGCATTATAGCTGGGAGATAGAATTAGTGCTGCTGGAAATATGATTGAATGTGTATAGTGAGTAAATTTGCAGAACGTCTATTCAGCTGTTGTTCCTAGTCACATTACATTTGAGCTCCTTTGTGGTATATTTAAGTAGGGCTGTATTTTAAGAGTCAGGCTACTTGGAGAAACAAGGTAGTGAATTATAAGCAACAGAACTAATGACATCTTTCTGCACATTTTTGTTTTTTTGTCATGAATGTTTGTAGTAGTGCTGCTATTGGAGAAGCAACAGGGTGTCTTCAATACTAACTTTTTTCAAATCAGGGTCACTGGACAATATTTGTTTGGGTTTAAGTCAGTTGATCACATAAACCTTACTTCTGTAGGAAACTGGTCTGAAAGTAGCATTCTTACTTGCAAGAACATGATTTACTGTCACTTTAAAGAATGTATGCTTTCCTATGGAATAGACACATTATAGTACACTCCAGTTGATATTCTGGACCTGCCACAACCTCAGAGGGAGAGGTTATGTTCTATTATTTTATTACAAGCTTTCAGTCAAGTGGCATTTAATTGTTTGCTACAACATGGATGCAGCTCTGTTTTCAGTTATGCTGTAATTTCAACCAACCAGTTCCTTCAGTTTCTTAAAGTTCCAAAGTATGGATGAGGATATATATATATATATATATATATTTTAAATTATTGTTTTTACTGCTAACGGTGCATGCAGTGGGAATGCATTTATGGTGCAAGAGATGGCGATAAGGAAATAGGTGATTTATCACATAAGCAGAGAATCATACTTTATTCTTGCATTTACCTAAACTGAAAGTATATATTCACTGTTTAAAATCACAAATTGATGTTTGTTTTAGGCCTTTCTATTTGTTGATTTTCTTCATTTTAGTCCTTTAAGTATTTAACAGCATTTGCAATACTTGTTTAGCTATGCTTAGAGATCAGGTGAAACGATGTTATGCTACAGGGACAAAACAGAATTCACGTTATACAGAGTTCAGCTCTAGTGAAGACTACTAGTGTTATTACAGATACACAGTAACACTTCTGATGTTTCAGAATTCATCTGTGTAGATTTAAAATAAATTTGGATACAAGATATTTCTCAGCATCTTTTATAAAGGACTACATTCTTTGTCTTGATCCCCACTTAATATGTCACTCTGGCAGCTGCATTCTTAGGGGAGGAGGGAATGAAATAAACTGTTAACCTTTGAAAGCCAGAACACAAACAAATAGTGTTTAACTTGTGGACGTTTGTGGATATTTCAAACAATGGTGTTAATTTTGATTGCCTTTTTGAAGTAGACCCATTATTTTTGTTCTTGGTTTGGAAGCTAAACATATCGTTTGGAACTTTTCTGCAGCTGTGAATAACAAAGTTTGTCATGCAGTAGTTCATTAAGATGACATCATGAGGTGATTTTGACTGCTGTGGCAATCTGCTTGCGTTTGCCCTAGTGTAAGCGTGATCATTGGCATGTATTTGTTTCCATTTGGTTTAAATCAAGTAATCATTGATGAAATTGCATTCTATGGCTATTTACTTGATCCTGTTGTTCTGGGTTATTATTATTTTGACCTGAAAATCGTTCTGCTCAATGTCTGTTGCAATTTGTTCTTCTAGAAGGTGCTCCAGGTAAGTTCTCTTATCTGTAGACAGCAGAGCATTCCTGTAAGGCTGTGTGGGGCTGTCGGTGGGTAACTCGGGGATGTTTGAATGGTGACACATCAGTGCTTTGAAATTCTGGCCTGACAGAAGGCCAATAACTGTGGAGCCTTGCTCACCCTTTCCCCCCCCTGCCCCTCCATCCTTAGCTTGTGGACTACTGGAGAATGCAGAGCAAAACGTCTCTAAGCACTCGGGGGCAAACTCTCTTGAGATCATCTTACCTTGCTTTACAACACTGGCTTGCATGTACTTGTGTGGAGTTTAGCTGGTAGGTGTGGTGACCAGCCTGAATGTTGGCATTAATGCCCTTCTAGCAGGTGGATAGGAAGCTAATTTTTGCTAAGTACATATGTGCCATAAGATATGTTCACATTTACTGGAAACTCTTTGTTTTTGCTGTGTTTTTAGACTATAGTCAGTCCAGACAAAATATTTGGCCAACCAGGATATGTGAATCATTCTTCTTTGTAAGGCTTCGTTTATCATCTGTGTTCTGAAAATGTTTTGTATGAGGGAAGCATTGAATGCACTCGGATTTTATTGTTAACGTGCGTTTTTACAGCTGTTATGTAAAAATCATGCTTTGGTGAGATCAAAATATTATTTGTTTTAGCCTATTGAAACCACAGGAAATATACAGGGTGGGAAACTCCCGAATGACTCCTCGCTCCTCATCACCTGTAGGTGAGCAATGGCATGCAGACTTAAACCACAAAACAACAAACCTCAGCAGCTGGTTAGTTCTGGAAAAAAGAAGAAAAGTTGCTTCTTTATTCATTACTGATATGCTTTGAGTAGAAAAAAATGCTTTAAAATTTCCTTTATGAATGCAGAAAACCATGTACAGTACAAGTATGATGTTAAGGATTGAATGAACAGATTGACGTGTTGGTTTTTATTCTCTGTAGTCTGGTTTTGAATGATACTAAGGGCATGTGTATGTGAATGCAGATGAGGAGGGCACTGTCAAAAATTCTGTATGAGACATTACCTGAAGGAATGCAGCAGTTGCTGTGAAGTTGAGGGGAAAATGATCTTCTAGTTAACAGCTGAGATGACCTTCCAGTCACAAAATGCTGTACATTTTGAACAAATTTAAAATTAAATATGACATCAGGAGGTTTGCTGATGTGCGATACATATGAATGAATGATGTCTGCTGGGGTGTGAGTAGAGGTCTGTGTTGCAGTTTCTCTCACCAAAGGAGTGTTGCTCTGTAAATGTTTAGAGGGAGGAAGCATTATAGGAAAATGGTATTTTAAATAACAATAAGTAGTGGAAAAGGGAAGTGGAGAAGGAGCTGAGAGATTATAAGCATTGTGTTTTAGAGAGCAAGTGTGCAGCATACAGAGGAAGAATCCCGTGAGGGTAGTGGAGAGAGAACTAAAGGACTTGTAAACTGAGGCAGCTTCTTATTACAGAGGGATGAGGGGTAGATCAAAAGGAAGTGAATTTCAGAGCAAACATCTTGCATGATGAGATGTGCTAAATTATATTTACAGATTGGAGTTTAGGTGTAGATAGCTTGAGCAAGCTATGAAGCAGGAATTTGCAGTGATGTGTGATATGGAACTACAAATGAACACTCACTTTAAGGCTAGTGTCAGGCAGTTAGAGAAATGAGTTGCATGATGTCTCTGCAGCACTGTCACAGTGTGGGCTACCAAAAAGGCCTGTATGAGGATGATTCCATCTCTACAGATTTCAGACTCAGGGAGGATTGTTTTGATTTGGGACAGATGAGAAAGAGATGTGTCTGAAGATAATGTTTTCGAAACAAGGAAGTGAAGACAGAAGGAATTTATCTGTCTCCACTGCCTGAACTATGTTGTAGTTCGTAGGCACTGTGTTCAAATTTTCAAATGAGCTGGCTTGATCATGTGTTGCAAGAGTGTCTTGAATTTAACAGATAGTAATTTTAAACATATTTGGCAAATACTGTTTAAAATTAATTTTAATTTTTTGGAGGTTGTGATAATTCCCTAGCTCTAGAGTGACAGTGTGTCCAGCATAAAGCAGCATTGAGCTATGCTGATGTTGCAATTAGCAGGAAATGTGGATCTTTCAAGTAAGTTTTGGGTCAAGTATGTAGTTCCTTTGATTCCAAGTGAGTGCTTTTACTAAAGATCAATGTGGTTTTTGATGTTACAGAAATATTTGTCTTATTGGTCAACTACCCAAACTGGAAATGCTTTTATAAGTGAAGATTGTTTTGCTTAAATGTGCATCATACCTGCTTTAACAAGTTACACTTTGCTGTTTCTGTGCAGGTCTTTCTGGTATTGAAAACAACAAACCACACTACATCTAAAAGTAGCCTTAAAGCTTTGTTAAAAATTTTTAGAAAAATACATTACCTTCTGTATAAAGAATGTTATTTATGAAGGATTCTTCTATTTATTGTAAAGCGAGATGCATATTGTAAAATATGCTTATTTTGGCTTCTGGTTTCTTGGCCTGAAGAAGGGACCACTTTTTTGCTGCTTTTTTTTTTTTTTTTTTACACAGATGTGTATTTTATTTCTTGTTTAATTTTACTGTAATCCTGCATGTAAGCATTTGATGACAAAGAAGTAGCAGAGTGTACTTTACAAAGCATTTGGATACTTTACTGTGTATCAAATCATCACTTCGAATTCTGGGGGAAAAAAGGAGTGTAATGAAACAGTTGAGATCCAAACATGTCACAGTTGAGCTTGAGAATAAACATTCTGCATTTTCAGCTGCTCTGTGCAAGACAGTCTATTGGAACATGAGATACGTAATTACTAAGTGTGAGAAGATGCAAACACTATAACACAGACTGTTTTTCTGTTGACAATAAACATTTAAAAAAGCCCATGAGACTAAAGAAGTTATGACAGGTACAGATACGGGTAATAAGATGTGTGTAAACTTTGTAACTCCTGTTTGTAAATTTCTGTGAAAACATTTAGTTGTGAAGTAATACAAGTCCTCAGAGGGCCTAGTGTGTGAGATGTGCATACACACTTGAAAGTCATGGTGATGCCAAACAGTTTTGGAAATTCGTATTAAAATTTAAAACTAAATTCACTGTATAACTGAACACAAAGCATACTATAAAGTCAGGGATACCATTTCATGACTGCTGCATTTTCAATGTATTATCTGTTGAGATTTCTGAAAAACAAATCCTGTTGAAAGACCTGAAGTTTTCATCAGCTGGTAATTAATTATTTCTATATGGCTGTTTTGCTAAAGGAAGAAACTGGCACAGAGTTACAAATGTTAGGCAGTACAAAGTCTGCATCTTCTCTGCACTCTTCTCAGTAATTGTTAAAATATTTTAATTTTTGTTAAGTAACTTGCCAGAGCTACTGCTTGAACAAAAATCAACCCAAAAGCCAACCCTGAGAAGTTACAGACAAACAAGGGAGACGTGGAGGGCAAACAAATAAACACCACTAAAAAAACCCAACCAACCAGAAACTCCAAAACCACCACCAAAAAACCTAAACTTAAAAAAACCCCGAATTCACTTCTTTCATTTTCCCTCATATGTTTTCTATAGAAGTTTGGGTCCTTCAGGTGCACAAGTGGATTCTGTCAATTTATTTAAGTAATGGATAGCAGTAGGTTTTATAGTGTATGTGGTCAGCCCCTTGAGGGAGGTAAGACGTAGAAAACATGAAGATGAAAAGGTAAGATCTGCTTCTGCTACACAAAAGGTTTTTTACCTTTGTGCCAGGAAGACCTTTTTGCTAAATTATTCACTGCAACTCTGTATGGTTGAAGTATTGTTCAGTGATAGGGCAGTGAGGTGCAGAGCATTGACTCTCCTTCAACTTCTCTTCTGCAAACTTGTGGTGCTCTAACTGAAACATAATAAAAGTATGCTCCTCACGTGGCTCTATATACTGTGCATGTAAGTGAAAATACTTATGCATTTCCAGCTTCCAGGATGAGGGAAGGAAGAAAGCAGTAGCGACAATATCTTGGGGTTTTTTGTGTGTGTGTGTGTTTTGTTTTGTTTTGTTTTGTTTTTTTTCCCTAGGGGGCGTGTATTTTAAGGATTGTTTTGGATATATTCTTGTCTTATTTCATTGTGCCTCTGCATTTAAATCTTTCCTGCCACTCTTAACTTCAAGTTAATGTATATATGATTGTATTGTGCATAAGTAGGACATAACCTGAAACGTGGCTTGAGTAAAACTACTTCACTTTAAAGGCAAAAGACTTTTTTATAAATTGCACCTTAGAATATTTCTGTTGCAATGTTAAGAATGTTTTTGTCACAGTAATTGATTCAGCGTGATGTCATAAGTCTGTAGAGGACCACCTTACTACTCTCCTTAGTACCTTCATGATTTAAAGAAAAAGCTCCAAAAGTAATTGGTGGATTTTTTCCTCATCTTGCATTCTTTCGCAGCTCATGAGAAAGTAACAAATAAATGAGGAAATTAATCTAGCAAGGTTTTTTTCCTGATTAATTTAATGTTACTTTTATTCAGTGACATACCTATTAGAGATACAGGACTGAAATTGTAACTTAGACTTTTCTGTTGCAGTGCAATAATGATTACTCTTGTCATCATGACTGAAGGTAAAAGATGAGTAATGAGATGGATTGGGAAAGATTCCTTGCATAATGTTGATACTGGGGTAAATGAGAAGCAAAGAGAAGTGAAAAATATAGGTATGTAGGTAGAGTGCATGCCCAGCTGAGCAAGGTGGGTTGAAGCTGTGCTGTTACCTTAATAACAGTTGATATAAAGTAGATGTTATACCTTCAGGAAGGTGACATGGTCTGTAGGAAGATTTTTATGCATCTGACTAGTAGCTTTTTCTGGTTTATTAGTATTGATGCTCCTCAGATTTTTTTCATTCTGACAGAGAGATTCTCTTTTTCCTCTTAAATTGCCATGGAGAATTTTTACAGAGATTATGTACACACGTTGTTGTTTTGTCATCCCTAACTTCTTAGTTCTCTAAACTAATACCAATCATTTTAGTGTGTGATGGCTAGATTGTAATACTGTATGTAAGAAAAGAAATGTTAGAAAAGAGAAGGCTGTTTGGCTTGGACAGCGTTTTCCTGCCATGCTCTTCTTTTGGTGTCAGGGTTCTGATCGATACCAAATGCTGGTTAGATTAGTAAAGAAGCTTGTAGGTTTTAAATTTGGAGGGCAGCTTTCATCTGTTTAGGTCTTTCAGTTATTTAATATACTAAACCAGAAAATCAGATAAGTAGATTTCAAAGTGCTGGTACTTTTGCTAACAATAGAGTGATACATTTTTTTTTATTTGGTCAAGTAGATTGTTTGCAAGATAGAGATTTTGGTTTTGTTGACAGTATTTATCAAATAGAATACCTGTTAATCCTTTGTTCTTGTGGACCAGGTTTATGTGTTAAAATGTCCTACATGGAAGGGCTAGTAAAAACCATTTTCAAGATGGCATGTTTCCTGAATTTTGAGTCTTAAGTTTAAAATGGTTTCTTTCTTATTTCTAAAAGGAGATAGACTACAATATGTATTTCTAAAATATATACTATATATGCTCTTGCTGCATATGTACATATTTTTGGGGTAACATGAAAATATTGTCATTCTGAACAAAGAGGCCATACTAATTTTTTTTTTTTTTTTCTTTTTTTCTTCTTCCTTTCTGGTCTCTGTGTCAGATGTTCCAATGGAAGAGATGTAGTTTCTGTAATTCTTCTGTGTTGTGAAGGGATTTTTTTAAACACCTTAGTAGCCACTGGTTATGTAGGGGAGGTTGGGAAAATGAGGAAAAGATAAACCTGAAAGTGTAGGGCTTTTTCCTTACATTGTAAAAATAGTTTACCTAATGGATAAAGCAGTTAAATAAGAACCCGTTGGTCCAGTGAAGAGAACTTTAGGGTTGATTATTACTATTATGGAATAATAAAGCTGGAATCTTTTACATTACAGCAGGAGTAAATGTGACATAGAATACTCTGGTTTTCAGTGTGTTCATTAACTCAAAAAGGAGAGATTTTGAACTGGCCATTAATACTGATGTGTTTGGTTTCACTATAATGGTAGCAGAGTTTAGTACTTAATTTGTCAGGTTGAGGAATGCAGAGGGCTAGAACTGTTGATGCACAGTAATTTTATAGCTGATGAATTGTCACTGAAAGAAACTTTTGTGCTGTCATGCTGTCTTGGCAATTTTCAGCTTGTGTAACAGTCACTTGAAGGACATGTTTAAGAACAGCCCTTAGGCTTTTTTTACATAACACTGAGGATAGGTCTTATTCCTACCAGGCAAAGGGTAAGGGAAGTGGAAAGGTGGCTTATAACCAACTTCCACTTGCCCTCTGGTCCTGTGCTGCTGTTCTGGGGCACCTGGCCAAGCATACATAATGTGAAACACTTGCTAGTAAACCACATTACTTGAAGGTAGAGAATTCATGCAATTTGCAACAATTTGTACATATTATGGAAAAGGTTGCATTTAGCAAGAAGCAAAGAAACAAAGTTATGTTACAGGCTTGTTTAACAATATGAGTATTTTATAATAATGTCAGTTTGCATCTCAGTAATCCTTAAAAAAAACCCCCAAAACAAAGTACTTTCAGACATGTTAGTCTCATGTGACAGATTCTTCATTCATCAGGAGTCAAACTCTTGTTGATCTTTTCCCCTACTAGAAAGCAGTAACTCCCTTGTACTGTACTCATCCCAAAGGCACTGTACGTTCTAAGGAATGTGAAAAGTTATTTCTTAAAGTAAATTCTCTTGTACTTGGAGACAGTATTTACTTACACTGTTTAAATATTTAAACTTGACTGAAGAACAAAATAATACTTTAATATCGTTTGTAGTTAACTCAGATTGTATCATTCTCATTGTTCTATACATCTTATGTAGAACACCTTCCTACTAGTTTCAGTTTTTAGCTTTTACATCTCTACTGTTCCTAGATTTAGAATGTGCTCTTCCAAAAAAACCCCAAACCAAAACCATTAACCCCTAAAAACCAAAAAATTCCCCAGCCTTTAATGTTGTTACTCCCTCACATAGTATGCCTTTGTTAGTAGTATAGATGAGGCTAAAGTCATTCTGCTGTGAGCGTTCACAGGTTCTCTCTCCTTCCTTTTCTTTTCAGGGCTAAGGTGGTCACCAATTGAATGTTGTTTTCCGTGTGTCAGGACCTAATATTGCCTTTATTAATTTGTGTCATTTGAAGCCATCTTTTGAGTGTGTTCTGAGTTGGCATGTTGGGCTACAGCATTAGCTGTTCTCCAGAACAGAATTAAATAAGGAGGAGAAAGCATCTACCATTCCTCCAGAAATAAAGCAATTCAAGCCAAATAGGATAAATAGCCCCAGAATATTCTTTATTAAATGTCTAGTTCTTTTCTTAAATGTCTAAGCTTTTATAATGAAGGTGTTGGTATGTATGGAGATATTCGTAGGTATTTCTGTGTTCCTGTCTTCAGATCCGACTTACATTTGAAGGGTTTTTTTTACTACTGCTGATAACAATAGAACTCAGTGCTGGTATGCATTGGTTTAAAATGTATAGCATATTTACTTAGATGCCCAACTTTTATGGCTTTGCTTTCTTGCTTGTTCATTAAAATGCTATGTGATGTAAAGTATTCTGGTACTTTTACCCATGCAGAAGGAACTCCAGGGGGTTGCTGAAATGGAATCTGTTTGCAGCTGCTGTGCAGGACTGTGTGTATAGCTCTCCCAAACTGGAATTGATCCCATAGAGAAATCTTTGAGGTAGTCCATCAGAATCCACAGAGCAGCTGAAATAGATACGCTGAATAAACATGCTGTATTTAAGCTAATAGCCAGTAGTCACATCACCTCTGAAACTAATGGTAGTGTTATAGGTGAGGATTTTAAAAACATTTCATTTTTTTTTTTTTTTTTTTTTTGTGACCTGAAAAGAAAAGTTTCACTTAAGGTAATGTTTACTTTTAAACCTATGGCAACCTTCCTCTGTATTGTACATTGTCTATCTCAGAGCTGCATTAGATCATTCATTCTTTTGTGAATGAATCACTAGAATTATTTGTTTGACAATGAATCACAAAGCAGGTTTGAGTGATGCTTGTTGAGGAGTGTATTATTATCAAATTTGCATCACAAATACTGCATTCCTACATGTATTTCACTGGGTTTCATTGAGTTACTGATCCTGTTCTTCTTTGCTTCTTTCTCCCCTCCCTGCCTCATTTTATCTCATTCTCTAAAAGGACATCTTGAATTCAAGCTTATTACCTTTGATAGCCATTGTATTTCTTTTCTATTGCTTTACCGTGATAATTTGCCAAGCCCATCATTTTTTGTAGATGAGAATCTACTCTACCATTTCCTAACTTGCACTACCACTATTACAACTTAGATGCAAAAATGTTTTGATTACACTGAAATTACCTGGGTAGATGTTTAGAATTCTATTAAAAGAAAAATTTTACAGTTCAAAATTAGCTGAGAATGTAGGTACTGGTTTCTAGGTCATTTTAAAGAAAAGATGAACTTCTAGGGGCTGGAAGTAGTCTACACTGTGGAGGTGTATCATTCAAGTTTAGGATTTAAATTATTGGTAGTTTCTAAATCTTGCACTTCTTCATATCCTACAATCAATTTTTACGTGAGTCAGATTTTAATTACAGGTTTGATTTTCAATAAATTTTATCTTTTCTTCAAGAGCTTTCTTCTGTTGTTCAAACTGTTGCAGGAGCATGTCCCTGATGTAACAATATTATTGATGGCATCTTAGGTGGTGTTAGCAACACTTGACATCTCTGAGAAAATAGGGTTCTGAACATGTTGATCCAATCAATAAACTCCAAAAAATGTTTTCTGTTATGGGTATGCCTAGTTATTTTAGCATCTCTGGCTGTTTCTGGACAGACTTGATTCTTGGTAGAAGAAGATTGGGTAAATGTAAACTGCTGTGAAGTAAGGACTGTTAAATTCATAGTGTTGAGATTTTAGTTTATCCTGCTTTATTTTGTGTGGTTCATAATGCTCTGGATAGTTGGCTAGAGGATGTTCCTAGTGGAGTAGTGGGGATTTCGTGCTAATAACACTAAGTCTTAAGAGAACTGCAAAATCTTTGTTGGCTTTGGTATTTGCTTGAAGGTGTTCTAGGTTTTTTGTGACTTTTTTTTTTGGTATTTTTAGAAGAGAAAAAAACATGAAAAAGCAAAATAGAATAACAGAAATTTCAGTACAATACATAATTTATGGGTGAACACAAGACCCAAGTATATGTGCATTATATTAACAGGCATAAGTTTTGGTTTACTGTATGTTTTGACAATGTTTATGAATTTGTTTCTAGATAGGCATTTTTTTCCCTGAAGACCTGCGGGCCAAATGTTCATACCCTTCCTTTTGTTTCTCCATCCACTTGTCAGGATGTACAAGATCTAGCCATTGAGATGCAGAGCTGTTTCTTAATAGGTGTGATATTTGGGTTTGCTCTTGCTAGGCAATATCAAGGCTTGCAGTAGCCTCTGCTGCCCTCTCCTGCTGTGCTTTCTGGCTTCTGCTCTTGGAAGAGTGAGTGACAGTCAGGACAGAGCCTGGGCGAAATGGGCCCTTCCAGCTTTGGAAGCTGATAGGGTGGAGAGTTCCATGCACCCTGATGCTCTTCTGTGAAACTGAGACAGATACAGCTTACTACAGGTTCCCCTACTTCCTATAGCATATCAGTGTTAGTTATGGTCTGGGGAGGACCTCAGACACACTACTTAGGTGAACGTGAAGGTGAATAAAAACCATGTGAACTTGTCATGTGAGCTGTGATGGTAATGTAGTTTCTCACATTTGAAGTGGTAGGATAATCTTTTATGTTCAGAAACTTCTAATACACTTTTTCATATTCCTGGGTCACAGGTGATAGGAAAAGCACCTTCAATTGTACTAATAATGGTACGAGAAAAATAGATACTGAGTATGGAATTTAACATTTCATATGTAATTTGGCTGATCTAGGCAGTGGTTGACCAGATGCAGGCTAGAATAACTGTTTACTTTCCTTTTAAAAAAGGCATAATCTCTCATAAAATGCTTGCATATATAGTTAAAATGAGGAAAAATAGTATTGAAAGGTTTGAAAGTGAAAGTTCTGTGTAAAGGTATGTAGTAGGGTATGAAAGCCACTTATGTAATTCTTTTTCTAGGAACTAACTGCTTTGAGGATAGTTGGTGGAAGCACTAAGGAAGGGATTAGAAGCGTGTCCTGGAAAAAGTTATGTGGAGTTTTGCATATAAGCCTTTAAATGATATAATAGTGTCTTTTAAGGGCTCCTGTTTTGGCTAACAAACAGAAGCTTAGTTTAGGGAGAGCGTTTGAAAACACATGTAATTGACTGTTGTATAAATATGCAATGAAAATAACTAGGACTTGGATGACATTGTACAGGACAAAGAGTACTTAAAGTGCAGACCTCTGTGGGAAAAGTAATGTTTATTTCGGAAAGTATCATCTATCAGTTTGACAAATAAAGCCTAACTGGAATAAATTTCTGTTACAAAAATCTGCTTATGTAAAGACATTACTAGAATCTGGTTGTGCAGTGAAATCTTTCTGAATATATTAATCTGAAATGGCGAGTATCTGTTCTGTATTTTTTATGCATTTATTCTAGCTAGTTGTATTACAAAATATGTTTTATTTATCCAGCATACTTTTGGCTTTCAAGTTCTGGTACAAAAGGCTGCAGCACTTTGCTAATTCAGTAGGCATGTGTCTTGAAAATACCATGTAAGTTGTTATCTCTCCTTTGGGGAACATTGTAGGTGTATTTATGATGTTATCAGTGGCTGCTGGCAAGTGTTTGACTGAGCAGGCTTTAGCTGGATCACAAGATCATATTCTTCAGAACTGATGACAAGTTCCTTTTCCTCCATGCTGCAGGTGATGAGGAGCTTTATGAAAAGATTTGAAAGACTCTGTATTCTACAGTAGGCATTGAATTGGGTGCCCCAGTGCATACTCATTGATTCTGATTTTCTGGGTCTAATTTGGGTCAAAACTCATCCTAGAAGATAAGAGTTTTGATGTTTTAAAAATAAAGTGAGGCAACGTCATGTTTAAACTCTGCATGCTAGGCTGTACTGACAGAGCATTTGGTAGTTTTTTGGGTAACCGTGAAGTTGAAAAAAAAATCCACACTGAAATAAGGTGACAACATCCATAAGAAAGGACACCTTGGAATAGTTTGATAGGGTATCTTTTGATGTGTTACTTTCAGCATGCAGAGAAGTTCTTTCCTCTTTGTAGTTGTGATGATCTGAAAGGATACATTTAAGGACACTTGGAAGTAATTTGGCAATTTGACACTCGGACTGTATTACCCGTGCAAGTCACACGGGATTTTAAAGTTTGTAGGGCTTTTGCACTTTAATATCCTTTTGCATGTAGTGACAGGGCTGGGTAATAGCATAATACTTTCATTTGGAGGTTGCATGTTAAAGGCTGGTGCCTGTAGCCCCCAGGGGGTCTTAAGTGATAACCTTCTAGGTCTGGAATCTGGGAAACAGTGCTGTAAGCGTTTGTTTTTATTTTGAATTTTGCATTTTAAAGCTAAAATTTCCACTTACTGTTAAGGATTTATAGTGGAGTGTCAGTTTTGTGACAGACGTCTGAATAAAAGCAGATGGATAAACTCTAATGTGTGTGATGCTGGGTAATGATTCTGAACACTTTCTTAACATTTCTATCAAGTGTTATGATTGTGGTATATGCTGAATCCATTTCATTACAATTATTTTTGACTTATACATTTAGACACTTGTAACTGGCATATAGATCGGATAGAGGACATGCTACAGTCATAGTCAGGAGCTGGGATCGAGACATGGTAGCTTTCTATGTGTATGAAAATGCATTTTTTAATTTATAGATAGCATAGTTTTAACAGTAACATATCTGGTGTGCCACTGTTTTTCCCAGGTTTGCAGTATGTACAGATGGATTATATGCAAAAGTGAAGCAAGTCCTTGACTTTCGTAGTCATTGATCATTTATATCACTCTTGGGGATTTTTTAGCATGTTTGAAGTAACAGCTTAGAGCTTAATGTGAAGGTGATTCTAGTCAAAGCCAGTGTTCTTTATATGCAGGTGGTACTTATTTCTGGAAGAATTTTAGGCTAGTCTTTCTGCAGCTGAACCGGTTGAATCAGTTCAGAGATTTTCCTTTGGAACTTAGGATGCAGTTTTCATTTAGTTTCTTTTGGGAGGTAAGAGTGGAGTGTTGGCTTGGGTTTCTTTCCTAGACTAGTTTTTTTCCTGGTTTGTTTTGGGTTTTTTAATTATTTTTTTTTAAAGTGTTCTCTCTGAGTGACTGCAGCTTATCACTGATAGGTAGGCAGCTCTCCCAAATGAAATATTTAAGGTTTAGTCATGTAGAGCAGATATTGCCTGAATGTGCCAGAATTAAACAGTTTACTCTGATACATCTGGTTCTGTTCTGCTATTGAAATTCTTGTAGGATTCAAAAATAAGAACAAAAGGTAACAGAGAACACCAGTACAGAACAGTTGTCCCTGATTGTACTTTTTTTTTTTTTGTCCTTTATTCCAGAGGGATAAAAATCCTTTTCGGTACATTTGATAAAATTTTTCTACAGAATTACAGTATAAACAGAAGGAAGGCTTCCTGAGCCCTTTAACAATATTTCTTCTATAATGCATTTTTCATTGAAAGTGCTACAGAATTTGTAGTTCTGTTTTTGAATGTAGCCCACACAAATATAATTACACCACTTACACTTGAAAACTTTAGAATAGGGAATATTTTCCTTGTACAGGCTCTGTAGATGGAACATTCATGCTCCATGCGTGGAGAATGAGAAAACACATGGACACATTAACTGGAATGCATCTGGCACGTCTCTTCCTTGGGGAGATGGAGTGTTCCATAGCTGTGAGTTGTTTTCTTTTCAGAGTGGCAGAAAAAGTTGTTCTACATTTGTTCTTTTTCCAAGATATTCTGGCTTCCTAAATTCTTCTTTTGCAACTTGAAAACTGACTCCATCTTGTATTCCACATATGTTGTATCACTATTACCACAGAGTTGGATATGTTAATCATAATCCACCAATCCACCTAATCCACCAATCATCCTTTATAGAAACAAAAATGGCCAAGATCTTTACATTGGCAGATTGCCTTTTTGAAAAGGCACAGAATGTCTCCCTGGATCTGAGGGCCTGTGGCTGTCAAGTTGACATAACCTAAAGTCAGACCATTTACACCATTTTTAGTGCCAGGCAAGTTTTTGTCAGCAAACTCATCAGGGGCTGTTGTTTTAACAAGTCCATTTTGAGGATATTACCTCTCTATCTACATGTTAAATTTGACCTGTTCAGCATCAGGTTGTTCAGTAAAAAACAGGAAGTTAAAGTTAATGTACGTTTGAAGTGCTGTGGTTTCAAGACCTCATGCCTTGGAGAGTATGGCTGCTTGTGCCAGGGAATTGAAATTAAGAAGCCAGAATTATGGCAGTAGTAGTCATCTTCCTTGTCTGTGAGTTCTAGATTTTTATCCACAAGACCTGCATTCCTTTTGTGTGGCTACAGTTCAGGCATTCAGCCAGTGTATATTGTTTACAATATGCTATTACAGAGAAAAATAGTGTAAATTTTATTCTGAAAAGGTTCATCTTTACTTTTCCAATGAAAATTCCTCACCTTGATGGCAGTAGTACCTCAGAAGCTTTCCAGAAGGCGGTCGGTCTCTGGAACCATTATGTTTGTCATGGGAGAGGTGTACTGCAGTGATTAAACCTGCTGAAATAAGTAGAGGATGTCCTTAAATGTGGAAATGGAACCATTTTTTGTGGTCATGTTTTATCATCTGTCTGCAGCCTGGGTGTCACTGCTGTTAAGGACATCTTATTAACCTCCTGTATCCTCTCTGTGGTGGGTTGACCTCGGCCAGTGGTGAAGCCCTCACCCAGTTGTTTTCTCGCTCCCCTACAGTGGGATAGGGGAGAGAATCAGAAGGGCAAAAGTAAGAAAAAACTTGTGGGTTGAGTTAAAGACAGTTTAGTAACTGAAGGTGGGAGGAAGGAAGAAAGAAAAGAAAAAAAGTGATGCAAAGGTAATCAGTCTTCATGTCCCACCAACAGACCAAAGTCTGTCTGCAATCAACATCTACTTTGGTTGGAAAAACTCCTCCAGTTTTATTACTGAGCTCATGATATTATATGGTACTGGATTATCTCTTTGGTCAGTTTGGGCCAACTGTCCCAGCTGTGTCCCCTCACACCCTCTTGCCCACCTCTATCCCTACTCTCTGTGGGGTCAGAATGAGAAACAGAGGCAGCCTTGATGTTGTGCAAGCACTGCTGAGACACAGCTCAAACATTGGATTATTGTCAACACTGGTTTAGTCACATATCTAAAACATGCCACCATACAGCCTGCTATGTAGAAAATGAACTTTACTGCAGCTAGACCCAGTACACTCTGTCCCTGAAAGTCTCCAAATTCTGTCATCTCACTGTTCACAGGGTAAATGGGGAATACCAGGATTTCAGGAAGTGAACATTTGCTTTAATCCTTCTCAGCTAAGCCTTCCAGGTTCAAAAGCAAGCAGTTGAAGCATGGAACTGATTTCAGGAAGGGCATTTGTTCGTTTGCCTCAGTGCAGTTGGGCTGTCACATTATTTCACACTGCTTTTGTGAACAAACTGTTTTTCTTTGACTTCCTGCCCACTGAAACCAGACAGAATTGATTCTTACTCCCAGTTGTCTTCAGAATGTTTCTTCAGGAGTTATTAAAGGAGACTTGAATGATACTGGTGTGTGGAGTTAGTTGTTGTTTAAAAACTGAACACTGTAGCAATGCAAGTTGTAGAGGAACGGGAGTTATTCTTGAATCCTTAGTTAGGAGAGGTCTGCTTCCTATAAAACTGATTCCAGTCTTTAGCTTTGGTTCTGGCATTACGTGCTCGGCCAGCCACTATGGTAAATCAGTATGTCTTCCATCTAAGACAGATGACCTATTTATCTTGTATCACTCATTGCACCGTTACCTCAGATGACTTCAAGTGTCTGGAATGGTTCTGAGTTCTCTTGGCAAGCTTTCTTTTGGTAAGTGAGTCAACTTTGCTCAGATGTGCTGTGATAGTGCTGTTCAGCACTTGTACTTCCCTGAATCCTTCAAAAAAGTGACTGCCATCAGATGTGTTTTGTGAGAATTGGGAAGCTCATTTTCACTGTCATGTTGTGCAAGAACTAGTTATATTTGTTAGAAAAGAAATTTTACATCAGCTCTGTAGGGCTCTGGACTCTGAAATGAGTGAAAGCTTAGATATGATGGGCAACCTTTGTGCCTATTACTAGATTGACGGGTAGCATGATGTAGAGTCATTTCTCTTTTAATAGCAAATTGGATTTTGGGATAGGTACATGGAAAGTCACCCATTAGCAGTTCACCCATGTGGGGCTTCAAATGCTGATGTGCAAATTTGAAGTGTCTTGCTTCTAAACCATGAGCAGCAGATGTGATATTCTAATTAGGATTTTGGAAGCCAGGTATTGATCTGTTTTTCCTCCTGCAGCAGCTGGAAGCTCTTGTACTCCTAAATTGAGTTTGTAGTCAAACTTTCTTGGACACACTCCCAGCTTTATCAGTGTGGCTGACTGTACTTATGTTTTATTTTGTGGCCCAAGGAAAGATGAGGTATGTCAATGATAATCCGTATTTTTTTACATAGGTGAGAAAAGTTTGATATTTGGACCTTTTTTGTTTTGTATGAAAGGGTAGAGAAAATCCAAGGCCTTGCTTAGCCTTGTGGTCTTTCACATATGTGTATGTACCTTATTTTTCTAAACTGGTTGAATGCATTTCTTATTCTGCATTAGAATGTTCCCCAGTCCCAGGTGACAAGGTATTCAGCACTGCACAAGCACCACATCACTCAGGCTCTGGTTTTCTGTAGGTAAACTTCCTGTAGCATTATTCCGTCTTTGTTGTTTCCTGTTATTATGGGTGGAGTGTAGTTGTCTCTCAGCCCCAGTTATTTGCCTTTTTCTCTCTCAAGTAACTGAATTGTGAGGTTTTCTATGAGTTAGAATTCATATTAGGTCATTTATGTCCTGGCAGGGCTTCAGAGGCATGTGAAAGTGTTCTTAGCTGATGTTTTCTTCAAAACTACTACATAACCAAAAATTCTCTTGGAGAAACACAATCTACTGCCTTGTATACCACTGAATTCTCACTGTTATATTAAGAAAATGTTCTGTATGTGGGTTACATAAGAGTACCAGAAAATGAAAAAGAATTATTTATTAAATATTTATTTGGCTATAGCTGAGAATGGGTTCTGGTAAGAATTGTTTTTTTTTGGCAATAGTACTACTTAATAGAAATGGCTTCTGTATGAGTTCCTGTGGGGACACAGGAACTTAAACCCCTTGTTGGAGACATGTCACTCTGACATAAAGTAGCTGTACGGGTGACTTATCTGTAGCTTTGTCACTTACTTGTGGTTTTGAGCAATTAAACTTTCACTGAGTATAAAATGTGGATGTCCCTGTTTGACAGGTTATCTGTCACCACAGTAACCAAAGAGTGACCTCCTCTATTAAAAGTGTTGTGGTATTATGGTGGGAGGTATTTTTTAAGTCAAAGCATGAACTTTGTATTCTGATATCTGTCACAAGAAAAATGCCTCTTGAGTAGAGCTGTTAGGCTGAAGAGAAATTACTAGGCAAAATCTTTGAAAACTAAACAGTCTCTCTTTAAATGTAATGGTCCAGGGTAATGATGTATTTAGTAGACCAAAAAAAAAAAAAAAAAGGGGGTGTGAAGGACTATGAGCTTCCCTCTTTGCGAATCACCTGTGGTAAGGTAGCCTCGTGCTACACGTGTTCTCACATCACATGATGTGGCTACTCCTGGGTTATACCCAGTTTTCTGCGCTGGGGTTCAGGGCTGCACCTGCAGTTGTGTAGGATAAGTATTTTATATCATGCTATAATGAAGCAGCTCAGTCAACATAGTAGCAGTTGTTATAAGATTCTGAAATAGAACTTTGATTTTTAGAAGCTGTAGTAATAGACGATACAGATGCTACTCCTTTATAAAGTAGTAGTTCCTGAGACAGGATTGTACCAGAATTGAGAAACTTCAAATCTGAAGCGGACATGATTCTGTTCCTCTGAAAAAAATGCAGTAACCACCATTGGATCTGTGTGTGCATGTGCTGTTGAATTTTAGGTAACAGGATCCCAGCTATTAAAGTCTGTAAGGTCAGGCTACTCTGAGGAAAATAAAAGCTGAAGGATGTTAATTTGTAATTCCTATTTATTTATGAGTATTCTAGGCATTGCATATTAAATCTGAACCTTACATTTTTACTTTACTTTCTATATTTAAAATAGTGCGCTCTTACGTTTCTTGCCCCGACTCCCCTTAAGGAACTTGTGTGTGATGCGTAAGATGATTTCTATGGAAAGCAGAGTAATACAGTTTTCAACTGGGATCTTTATGTGGAAATGGAATAGTGCTGTGAATTCTGGGCAATGTGTTGATCAAAGCGAGAATAATTGTGACAACTAGCTCAACACCTTTCTACCTGGTAGAAGAGTTAAAGAAAGCTCTTTGATTGTCTGTTTCCTTAGTAAATTTACTTCACTTGCTCAGCTAGGTTTGACATTAGCATCAAACCAATAAAGATGTTTAAAACCAGATTATGTGAGTCTACTTCATTAGCACGCTGGTCTTCAAGATGAGCTAGTATAATTTAACTGTAGAAAGAGCCAGTGGTTTTGGATGTATGAGTAATCTTTCAAGTAATTTACATAATAAAGATCTAAGCAAAGACAAATGGCTTGGCTTTAAAACACTGATTTGTGTGTTTCCTTGAGTTTTAAAAGGAAAACTCCTTATTAGCTTTTTGCATGTTACAGATAGCTACAAAATGTTTGGCTGTTAAAATATTTAAAAAACATTCACAATAATAACTTGAAATGCTATGGCCATTTATCTCGGTATTTTTCCTTGGAGGTCAGATACACAATGCTGCGTAAACCTATAACTGCATGTTTCTTTTCTTACTAAGAACAGGTTAGTTTAACAGGTATATGAAGATTTAGAGAAAGGTAGAATGTATTAAATTTAAAAGGGAAAAGTGTGTGATTTGTAATGAAGATTAATCTTCATTACAAGTTAGTTGCACAGGTTAGTTTAACAGGTATATGAAGATTTAGAGAAAGGTAGAATGTATTAAATTTAAAAGGGAAAAGAAGTGTGTGATTTGTAATGAAGATTAATCTTTCACTAAATATAGAGTCTTAATTAGAGTCTCTTCAAACCTACTTCAAATATGTGAACTTGGTATAGCTAGAACTCTGTTCTGATGCTGTTTTTACTCTTCCTTATGGGAAGGAAAATCTGTGCAGAATCTTTCTGTCTCTCAAAAATGTACTCTCTGCTCCCTTATCATGGGTCTGTATGTTGGTGAGCCCTACACTGAACTGAAGTTATCAGCCAGCTCTGGGAAGTGTTTTGCTTACTCTTTTGCAACATTGCATTCCCTGCTAATTAGATATATCCGACTCCATGGTGCCTTTGAAACAAGTCAACACTTGAGAAGACACATTTGGTCTTGTACAGTGACAGTTTTCCTCATCAGCAAAATTTTCAGGTGATAATTCACACTGGCAATCTAATTTTACCTTTTTCAAAGATAGACTGTGGTAGGGATAAGATTCCTCATGCAATCTGAATATTTGCTTGAATTCCTTCTGACAGTAAGTCTGAAATGATATTACACAAACAATTGCAAATTTTGGAGCAAACAAAATTTTGTGTTCTTCTTAGTGGTTGTTTATGAATCTCTTTCACAGGGAAAGTATGTAATTTTATATACATTTTGAGAAACCCATTTGTTTTGCATTGTTTCCATCTTTTATTTAGAGCTGCAATAGGCATGAAATCTTTGTCTTTCATTTTGGAATGCTGTTTTGAATCACTGCTTTTATGAGAACATGTTTCAGAGCTCTTTCCTTCTTGACTGAATTTCAGCTCTGTGACTCCCTCCCTGAAACAAAACCAGTTGTTCTGACCATTGGATACAAATGTGCGCTTTGAGGGAAGTTTCATTGTTTTCCTTAAAAAAAAAAAAAAAAAAAAAAAATCTTTGTCCAGGCGTTTACACATCTCTTACAAAAGAAGACCCAACCCCAAACTTCGTGTATGCTTATTCCACCCTCTGTATCCAGCTACTACTTATCTTACTCTGGCAAATAGTCTAGATCTAGTATTACTCTGGTAGCATGTGCATCAGTTTTGGAAGCATTTCTTGGACTCAGGGGCACTGTTTCTGTAAAATAAATTTTTCCCTACTCGGAAAAATAAAATAAAATTTTCCCTACTTTTCCCTATTAGTATAAGCAATACAAATAGTAAGTGTTATAATTATAATGCATTGAGTTTAATAGTAACTTTATGTTACTGATATATTTCAGGTTTTGTATTCCTGCTTTTATTATAAGTATGTTTATAGGTAACGGCTGAAGGGAGTGGAGAGAAGCTGGTAGACTAGCACAATATGTACTGTTTAAGTCTCATTTCCTCAGACCAACTGGGGAAGTGTGAAGATACCATGTTAAAGTCAGAGAACTAGCAGTTGAGAAGATGCTGAAAGTATTGAGTTCTGACAAGCTTTGTGGAAGCAGGTGGTCCACTAGAAGAACTATGTAAGTGTTCAAAGTCAGGAAAAGCTCACAGTACACAAAAATACAGTTGCACGCCTGTGGAGCAGGTGTTACAGATCCAAGAAAAAATTATCAGTGCTCAGACTTTACTAGACTGAGATTCTAATAAGTGGGATGTAGCCCTGTAGGAATTCAAGCTTCAGTAGTTTCGTGCTTAGAGGGCTACTTGTTCTTCCTCTCCTCATTCAGGTTTTCCATGTTTTTGTAGTGAAGTTTTGTGGATTTTTTTGTTTGGGGTAATTTTTTTTTTACAGTTGGCTTGATTTTCCCCTTATTCTTATTTGTTATTTGGCGCTTTAAAAATGAAAATAAAATTGCAATATTAGGAAACTTCTGCAGATTTTTTTCTTTAGGATTTAGTCTTCAACTTGCCTAAATTCTATAGGGTCTGAAAGGACCTATTAAAAACTCAATTTCATGATCATATTACATGGGTTTTCAAAAGGAATAATTTTTTTTATGATACCATAGATGGTACTTAAATGATTTTGAGCAGCATTGTCTTCTTTCTTTGTCACATGACTCATATTTCCATAGAATCACAGAATCATCAAGTTTGGAAAAGCCCTTGAAGCTCCTACAGTCCAACCATGAACCTCACACTGACCATTCCCAACTCCACCAGATCCTCAGTGCTAAATGTCACAGAAGGAATCTCGGTGTTGTCTTTCTAACCCTGTTTATTAATGTTCATCCACGTATGAATGACGTTAATTTTAAAAAAACCCTAAACTTTTATTAACATTTTCAGTAGAGCATAGTAGTGTATTTCCATATTCAGTTTGCTCGGCCTGACTTTTGTTTGGGATTGTTATCTGTATGATGTCATTCATAGAGATGATTATGACTTTATTACCACTAGACTATTACACACTTCCAGAAGCTCTAAGATGTTATTTTATCTGAACAAATAGCATACAGTCAGTAAAATTATAAATGTGGGATTCCCTCCCACCACAGCCCTAGTTGAGCTTTGTTTCTACTCTGTTCCTAGGGGGGGGGGGAAGAGGTTTAAACATGCTTGTACTTAAAATGAAAACAAGTGTTTCTGCATATTTAAGGTATGTTTTAATTATTGCATGTAGACCTGAATCTTCATATCCAGGAATTCTGTAAATGCATACTGATACAGAACTGTTGTAGACACGTTCTTCCTTACTAAAGTGATTTTAGTAAAATAAGTTTCAGCAGATGAACAGACTTCTTTAAGAGTAAATATAGAAAGCTTTTTTGTGAAGTTGTTTCTTTGCTGGGTTTTAGCATATAGATAGTTTTATATTCAGCAAAATCAGATTACAGTTACAGCTACTTACAGCTTTCACACTGATTGTATGTTTCTGACTTCAAACGTGTGAAGCTGTACTTCTGAATACTTGAAATGATTTATTAACTTTACATGTAGGACCTATAATTGTAGTTTGAAAGTATTTTGTGTGGCGTAATTACTGATGTTCTTTCTCTGTGATGCATAGTGTATTTCTTCTGCACAGACCTGAACATGGTATCTCCGTAACAGGTCACCAAAGCGCTTACATACAATGCTTTGCATATATGAACAACAATACTTAGAGCTCAAATGTATTTTTATCAGGGGTTTCTAAGTGAAAAGACAGAGTTTTATCACAGTTCTCATTAATTTGGAATGTAAGCTGCATTAACAGCTCGCCTCTGGAATTTCAAGGGCAAGCAAGAGATGGCATGTGACCTTTCATGGGGAAAGATTTATATAAGAAGGGAGTTAAGGGGACTAGGGTTCAGGAACCAGCAAATGATGCCAGAATTTTAATTTGTTGCATATTTGTGTTGTTTAAAGAAAAAGATGGGAAAATGGGAAGGAAAAAGAAGGAAGATCAGAACAAGTTAGCTGGGGAGAAAAGTTGCTTTTTCCTTAATAGCTTAAGGTATAGACTGCTCATTCAGCATTCTTACAGGCTGGAATTTTGATTTTTGGTCATGGGCAAGTTCACTATGTGTATGTTTTGTACAGGGACAAGAATGTAATGTCTAAAAATTTGAAGCCTGATTTACTGTATGGTCAGCTTTGATTCTTAATGGATTAAAGAGTTAAACCATATTAAAGGTACTGCTGGATGATGATGGTGATTACCTGGCACCCTTCATGAAAAGGAAATTGCAATTCATTGCTGTAGATGTAAGGTTACAACTTTCAAAATTGCTGTAATATCTTCACAATTTATATGACATAAATAATTTATTGCAAAATGAAAGAAAAAATTGCTAAATACTTATAGGAATAGTTTTGCTTTTGGAGGAATAACTTTAATACTATGGGTGTTTTAATAATAGTAATGGCAGCTGGTTTGTTGGAAATAAGTCTCCTGAATTCTTGTTACTGGTAGGCATGCTTTGCATATATAATTAATAATGAAAGCAATTACTGTTTTACATGGAACATATTGTTAATATGCAGTGACCTTCCATGCTGTGCTCATGCACGTGTGTACCACATGAAGTAGTTTGCGTGACTTGTATAATACATCTGAGTCCAAGCGGTTTCAGAAACCTCCAGAAACTTCTGTGTAATTGATTTGAATACAGTGAGCAGTGCTAACGATGGGGTTTCCACCAGGTTTTTGGGCAGATTGCACGTTATTTGAAAGGACACCAAAAGACAGAAGTCTTTGTATTGGTGATACAAAGATCCTTCTTGCTGGCTGTGGCTATCTGAATCCATTAACACTGGAATAACCTATTTTTCCAATTTAAAACCAAGGTGTCAGTATTACTGAGTGCCAGTTCTTCCTGTCACTCTCAGTAAAGGGACTGGAATGAAGAGCAAAACCTCTGGAATCTTTGTAGATCTGGGATCTGTAAAGCAGATACTGGCAGGCATTAACTGAGGAGGTGTTTCACTGGCTGCTCAGTGTGTGTGTGTGTGTTTTTAATGTGGTGTCATGTTTGGTTAATTAGCTCTAGTTAATAGGAATTTCACTCAGATTTGAAGGATTGTCCTTTTAGTGTTAAGAATTGGAAAGGCTGGATGCAGAGTGGAGGGAATGCGGTTGGGATCTAAAACTTAAACATGGGAAAACCTTAATCACTTTATTTTTTGATCAGGAAAAATGGGCAAAGGCTGTTACTTGTCCAGTGAAAGAAGTAGAGCCCAGAATGAGGTAGAGGTTACTGAGGTACTCTCCTCTCTAGTTTAGAGAGTGGCCATCTGTCACATTGTCAGTGTCCATGCAGACTGGGAGTAACTGTACCCGTTCTACAAATTATGGGAGACCAGTGGATACATTTAAATGCATACTGAAGGCGTAGGCATTACTAGAAGGGCAAAATCATACATACACATGGGCTCTCTCCCCCCCTCCCATCCATTCAGATTTCCTGGTTTGTTCTTTAGTCGATATCTTCAAATTTTGTTAAATATTTGTAATAGATTCCTTTACATAAAATAGATTTTTGTGTTATTGATTAAATATGTTTTCAGGTAATTGATCAGAAAAAATAAAAATACCCAACAACCTCTGTTTGAAAAATCATTAAAAATAAAGATGTGAATGAAACCTGATTTAACAATGAGTTAACATTTGGTATGTGGCCTTGACATTTTTGGAGACTTGTCAGTAGTTATCAGTAGCATATATTGAAACAAACTATTAGCTGGTTTTGAAATTCCACGATCTGATTTTTTTCTATTTCTGTGTGTTGTGCTAAAACAGTTAAGAATGTAAAATCAGCTAGGTGTTGAGTTGCAGCCACCTGTTGAATAATCTGATATCTCCAGACATTACTTCTGTGCTGAAAGATGAATGACTTAATAAAAGTCAGCTGAAGGCATATAACATTGACACCTCCTCACCCCAAACCAAGGGATTTAGAGACTTACTCCAATTTTACTGTTATTTAAGTAGTTGGATTGAAAAATTTCCAATAGAGAGTCAACAGTAATTACATTAAAATATCAGAAATGTGGTGAGCATACCGTACTGAATTGGTTTCATTAGGAACTGAAGTGCAGCTACTGAGTCTTCTCTTTACATGGGTTTTAATCTTGTGTAGCAGCATTAAATGGATTACTTTGTATATGCATTTGTGTAAAGGAGTGAGTGGAGTCCACAAGACAGACCTTTTCTGTCTTTTTGCTTCTGCATAAGGATTGAATGTAAATTCCTGTATTTGGGTGAAGTACACTTCCAGTCAAAGGGAGAAGCTTCTTGTGGCAAGAGCAAGCCAGGTCCTCACTATCTGTAGAATGGCAATTCTTTCAAGTGTTCCTGGGTCTAAACTTTTTCACAGAGAATGCAACTCAGTAACTTGTGTATTTGAAAATAACTGTATTTATTTTCCAAATTTATCAAGTTGCAATTAATTTTACTTTGTACTTGCAAACATATAAAATTGAGATTTTAAAGAATTGCCCTGATTTGGAGAGAGTGCAAAATAATTAATAAAACCCCGAATTCCTCCCCTGCCCCTACCTGAAAACAAACCAAATTCTGGTGGGATGGGAAGAGTGTTTCCCATATGTCTGTACTGTATACAATTTAAGAAACCCTGTGAAATAGTTAGATTTTATGCATAATAAGTAGATCACAGGACTTTTATGTGGAAGGATTAACAGTGCTTGTTTGTGTTCGTTCTTTTATTCATATCTGATGGATGTAAATAACTTTTTTTTTCTGATGCTGGTATCTTGGATGTAGAACTATTCAATTTAATATTTTTTTTTTGCCTTTGAAATATTGCATTTCTGTGACACATACTTTATCCTTCCATAAACTCTTTTTTCCAGCTTTGATCTCTCTTTTATATTTAAGTTGATGAATTTCTGAAGATTCATCTTAACTGCTTTGTGCCTTAACTTTGTCTGTTTAATATCTGGAATGGTTGTGAGACTTCCATAAGCCTTTCTGAAATGGACTCTTTCCTAATTTTTTGGAAAACTTTGATACCAACTCAGTTGCACTTGAGATAGATGGAAGGTGTTTCTTTTTTCAAGAACATTTTCCCATCAGTGGCTATCCCAGTGCAGTTCTTCAGCATGCTGCTCTTGATAATCACAATCAGTACGTGCTGTCTTGGGGGGTAAGATTGCTGTTTGGAGTTCACTGTGTCTAGTTTATATGCCCATTGTACCAGGACATCTGTTCATAAATTATTTCCAAGAGAACATCATAGAATGTGAAGTGTAAAAATACATAAACTGGAGAAAATACTTTTTCTAAAATTGTCAAATTGATTCTTATTAAATACCTTGTAAAATTTATTGTGTGTTTTAAGATAGAAGCAAACTCAAACTGTAAATTAGCAGGAAGCTTAAAGGAGCATATTTTTTTCCAGTATAACATTGAGTTATGAATTGCTTTATGCTAGCAGACTTGAGTTGTGTGAGACTGAAAATTGTTTTTTATGGTAAAGCCAGGAAAATAATGTATTCATTGCTGCTGCTGGGGTGTCTGCAGAGGAAGCAATGAATATGGACTGCTACTACTAATGCAGAATTTGTACTGTTTCATAATGTCGAAATACAGCTTTGAAAATTACACAAGAAAATGTTTTAAAATTTTAACTTTTAATCTCAAAGTTTTGTAATACAACTTTAGAGAAAGGGTGATCCCATTTGAATGTGATGGGTCAGCAGAGATTATTAAAAGATACTTTAAATGGTTGCAAATTTCAGCTTTGCTGTTTAGGAAGCTTTATGTATTGTTTAATGAAAACTGATTTCCCAGGTATCTGTTTTTACTTGAAATCAGACTTTTATCCATGCTTGTCTTGCTTCCTTATCTACCCTGTTTCTGCTGTGACCTGCTTACTGGGTGGGGGAATGCAGGTATGGTGGTAGTCTAGGGCTGTGTGTGCTCTGCTTGGTCGGTGCAAATGTAACTGCTGATGCCCGGGTGGGTGCTGCCTTACAGAAGAGGTAACTGTTCAGCAGCCCTGCTGCTTTCTTCTGCTCTTTGGAGCCAAGGAAAGAATAGGAGTTTGCACCTCTCATCTCTACCCAGCAATTGACTTGAAAGCATGTATGTGTTTTGTGTCTGCTTACCTCTGAAATGACACCAAATCATCCAAGAGATGCAGAAATTGCTAGAGTGAAGACTGATGGATAAGTAATGTTATCACAGAAATCTTGTTTTCTTGGGTTTAAAATGTGTATGGAATGTTAGACATGTCTTTGTGCATGTGAAATACTTGGCCACGTTAAATCAGTTTCTTTCAGAAATCAGAACAATATTAATTATTCAATTTGTTTGGTATATTTGTAAGATAAATCAGACAATTTGCTGTTTTCTGTAGGAAAAGGCAAGATTTGTTCAAGAGAAAAGATCATTCTTCCCACTATTGTAGAGTGCTTCAAATGTGGAAAACAGAAGTTGAAGGCTATTGATTGCATGCTTTATGTTGTGTAGTGGCTTACTTCAGAATGGTCCTAGCTTTCAACATTCCTTCAGCATAGTACTGATTAATGTAAAAATTGCTTTCACTTTGCAACATTATACTGTGGTGTATCCCTTAAAAAAAAAAAAAAAAAAAAGTTTTTTTCAATACTGCTCTAGGACTTGAGCAGGTGAAGAACAAAATTGATGTTTGTATGTGCATTCCTGTGCTGTTCAGGATGACAGGACACTGTTGAGTATTTGTGGTGTTTCGGAAGGGTTTCCTATCTACAGCACTGTGGCTTTAAAAAAAAGGAGGGGGTTAAAAAAAAAGTCAGTTGCATCAGAGAAGTTAACAGAAATTAGCAGTTTTTGTCTGCACCTTCCTATGTAGAAATTCACTCCTGACTTGTCCAAGGAATCCAACTAGAAATATTGACAAGGAACTAGAGTGTCCTGGATAAATCATGTGGATTTTTCATCTGTACACTTCTTCTTGAAGACCACTTGTTGAAAGATGCTCTATTTCTTTTTTAAATATCACATTATCCATTATATTAGTTTTTAATTTACTGCTGTTTGTAAAGAGAGTCTAGAATTACCAGTAATCATCTGTCACTTTGAAAACACGCATGGCAGGCATAGGCTGGATGCAGCTTGCAGCTTCATTTCTGTCGTGACTCTTTATGTTACTACTGGAGAATATTAAGATTGTATTTATTATTTGACTTGCAAGACACATTTGAGGAGCCTGCTCTGCCTCCTGTGGCAAAACATTTCCTAATATTGGGTATATTCTGAAAATATTCTTAAATTGATGGCAATTTAAATTCCACTAGTTTGTCTTTAAGTAATTGAATTTTATTTTTCAGCAGGCCCAGCAGAAGGTTTGGGAAAAATAATACAAAGATTTCCTCAGAAGGACTGGGAAGACACTCCTTTTCCGCAGGGAATAGAGTTGGTAAGTTTGCATTACATCTTATAATTTTTAGTATTTCTTTCACTTATGGTTGGAAGATACATCTGCCTTCATGCAGTAATGTGTATTATCTGACCCAACAGGGAATGGATAGAAGTTATGTGAGTAGAGGGCATAGATAATAGCTTTAAAAATAACAATTTCAACTCACAGAAGAAACGTATTCTGGTCTGTACCACTAAGTAGTTATTCCTAGAATACAGAAAAACTCTGCTGCAAATTTAGAAACATTGTGTTTAAGATAAATGTGTATTTGTGTCAGTAAGTTGTAAGTTTATCGTTGACTACATTTTTAGACGCATCCTTCAGGTAGCAGATGACTTTTCATTGTCCAAGTAAATACAAATGTGTATTTGTATATTATAGGTTAAAAAATGAATTTAAAATAATAGCCCAATTAATTGGCTTGATTAAAATGGTCAGTCTTTATCCAGTATTCTGCCCTTGGCAGATGGCATAATGGGTGCTTACAAAAATGGTACACTGAACAGGGCTAGTGTGCTGTGATCTGTATTAGATGCCCTCTCTGAGAATTCACTCAAGTGCCACTTCTTTCTCTTCCTTGATCTCATATTTTGCAATGCAATGAAAAGGTGTATCTTATCTGGATCAGGGATTCATTAAACATATGGCTTTCAAAATCCTGCAGAGAAGTGAAACACTGTGATCATACTCTGCAAATTAGGTTTCTGAGAAGTCAGAGTGAAACTCTTGACTGCCACGAACTTAACTTCTGGGGCAGGATGAGCTAGAGGAGGAGATGGGCTGTAGGAAATGTTGCAATAGAAGTCTTTGTACTGTGGGACAAAATAAGCTGCAGAGGACAAAGACACTGACTCTTCATTGAATTTATTACACAGATACAGCAAACAGCAAGCTTTTACCACTGTGATACCTTTCAGCCAGTGCTCTGCTCCCTTACTGAGTCATGACATACCATTGGCCATGAGTTGTCTTCTCCAGTGAAAGAGAGGGGAGGGCATCTTGGTGTTTACTGCTTGCTTTCTGGAACAGCAGAGGCTTCTGTTGTTCACTCCATGGTGGTGGACGCGACTGGTTGCTCGTTTTCTTCAACATTGTGGTTTTCATTTCTTCACAGTCAAGCATAAGCCTTATGTTCTGGGGGGATGTCATACATTAATCACTGGTGTAAGCATTATTTCTGGTACACGTGATGGATAGTTACAGTCTTTGTGGTACACTTGCATAATACTGCATTTGGCAATGTAGTGCTGTGCTGAAACAATGGAAGCTCCTGCTTTCTCTGAAGTGTTTCTACTACTGTTACAACATTATGCCACTCTGTATAGCAATTGCTGTTTGCTCTAGCTGGTAATTCTCTACTTAATACATGCGTAGCCAGCATGTGCTTGATGACTGCTGACTGGGTTCAGATCAGTGGCTTTTTTTTATAGTACCCACAGTTGTAGTTCATTAGAAGAGAAATAAACTTTGATGCCAAGGCTTACGGGTGTTTTCTTTTTTTAACCACTCTCTTGGGGTTGAACTAGGTGGTTTGATCTTGCCTTAAACAACTGCAAGAGTTTGAATCATACTGAGATTTATTTTCTCATACAAATCTTCCCTACCTTTTTCAAAGTAAGTAATGTATCTGACTTCCAGGGATGTGCTGAAATAAACAAGCACAGTTTCTTAAAGCAGGGAGGCTGCTTAAGTGATATATCTGTACCCAAATGTTATTTCCCGTTTAATTGTTGGTTGTTAGCACTACAAGAAATACCTTTCTAAAGGAAGATTTAATTTTTATTCCTTGATTGAACAAAACATTATTTCTGTATCAGTTCTCAAATAATTCATTAGGCAAAGCCATTAAGTCTTTAAATTTTTCCAGTAAAATGAAATCTGACAACTTAAGGACATCTATTCAGCCAGTTGGCAAAATTAGTCAAATTTTGATTTGCTTTTCAAATGTGGTAATAAAATTTTAATTAATTAAGATCAACTAGTTAGAGATATTGCAAAGATCAACTACAGAAGTAAATCACTATGAAAGTCGGATTTTGGCAGGATGCGCTTTTTAATGGTTTGGATGAGTGTAACATGAATCAACGTTAATTCATGGAAAGGAGAGAATGAAATTTGTGCTACCGTTTTCTGTTTGTCACCTGAAGGGCAGCTTTAATATCATTAACAGTCAAACAGGTAACATGCAAACTTTGGAGGGGAGTGGGTGGGAAGAGAGAAAGAAGGTAAGAAGAGAATAGTTGACATAATGTGTATGAAGATGAAGGTAGATGTATTTATGAATTGCACTTAGTTCTGTGAGTAGTTTGATTTAAAACCCTCTTAAATGTACTTCCTTTCCTTTAAGTGAAGGAACTTTATGGAATTTTATGGTTTTTCTGAAATAGAAAGAACAGCAATGGTTTGTATCTGAATAACGTTAAGCTCTCTTCACTGTTTCATAAAGAAAAAAGGCCAAAGCTTTTCATGCCTAGCAATAGGATTGAAGGGAATTTTGATTTTTTTTTAGAGTCTTGTCTTCTGTCAAAATTAGTTCTTCTGCCATGAATCATGGAGATATTCAGCTGATTATTGATGAAGTTCTCACCACCCTGCCCCCACCCCTCTGCTCATTTGTAAAGCAAATAATTTGCCTGTGAATTGGGACATTTGGAATTTATTTTTTTAAGTTTTTTGCCAAATAATATAGATTGTCTTGGTTTCTAATGGGTGATACGATGAAATAATTGTCTCCCATACATGTTGTTAATTTTATGAAACAAGGAGGGCGAGGGGGGAAATAATGGAAAAGACCTATGCCCAGCCCTGCCTCCGAAGCTTTAATACTTTGATGGAGAATGCCTTTTTGGATCCCTTGTGATCTCCAAAGCTTGTGGAGGTGCTGTTAGTCCAAGCTCAAGTCAAAATTTGATAGACAAAATCCTGAGACTTTTGTGGAGGACTTTTCTCTTTCTCCAACCTTGCCTCACCCTTCTGGGCTTGAATTTGTGTGATCAGATTTCTGAGACATAAATTAAGACAATGTAGAGAGTGGAGTTGTGCAGGTAATTTTAAAGTTAAATAATAAAAATACTACAAATACTGTTTTTCATTTTGTTGAGCCCAGTTTTGAAAAATGGGCTAGCATGGGAAAAACTGGGCCTGGTGGACCTGTCCTTGGCTGAGTGAAAACAAATCATTCTGAGAACAACTTATCTAGGAAAGATGATAACTCTATTTCAGCTTTTATTTTAGCTTTGTCTGTATTTGTAGTTTTGTTAATTTGACACAAATTTGTGGAGAATTGAATCATTAAAGACTGTAATTGCAGTTTGAACTTTACTGAGGAGTGTTCTATTTCGTGTATATATATTTGGTAAGGAGTAAGAGCTACTTAAACTGTTTCTATGTGTGTAGCATGTTAGCTATGTTCTGGTCTTGTTTAACAAACATAGAAGTTATGGAATAAACACGTTATCCAAAATTCAACAAAAATATACTTTATAAAATTTTATTGAAGTGTTTTAATTTGTCAAATAAATTGTGTGTCTTCTAGTTGTCAGTGGTAAGTGAGCAAAGCCACGAATCTCTGTTGAGGGAAAGATACTGCCAGCAGGTCTTGGTCAGTGTGCCGCCGTAGAGCTTCTACTTACCTGCATCTCATCAAATTATCTAAAGAGATTTTTCTTAATCTTCCGCTCTTTGCATTTGCCATGTCTCTAATGGTTTCACAGCTTTAAACTTTGTTCTGTTCATAGCTGAATACAGAAACTTTGATAAATGAGCTGCCTGCAAATTGCAGGTGTGTGAAACATCCCTGAAGTTTTTTGTAATGGATTCTTGATAATTACAGTAGCTGGTAAGGACTTTTTTTTTTTTACCATTTGTTGAATTGTGTGATGTACCTTAGGATAAGGTATGATACTTGTTTCTTCAAAAGCAGTAAGATTACTCTTCTTTGATTTGCTAGAACCTTTTGTGGGCTATTCAAGGGGAGTTTAGGAAACACTTTGTATAATTTCATGTTAGAATCTGAGCATCTGCGATTTACTTGACTTGATACAAGTCAAAGTGAGTTTCCTCAAGTTTCATGGAAGTAAGCTGACTTTGAGTAGTAAAGAGAGTTTTATACTCGTTCTTAAATGCTATTCTGAGCCAAATACTTTATTAAGTCATTGGTTTTCAAAAGAATGCACTTGGAACATACAAATCCAATAGTTGTTCCCCATGATATTTTAAATGAACATATTTGGGTATCCTTCTCCGTAGTCTGTCTGTTTCAGAGAAGTTATTTCAGCTTTACACAGATATAGTTTAAGTTTAAAAATAACCCTCTAAAATCAGCTGAGACATATGGAGCAGTTGAAAATTAGGATAATCAAGCTTCTTGTTCTCACTTGTAGAAAGAATCTTTGAGAGAGTACGTTGGTTGAATGAGTTAGCTTTAGGTTTCTGCATGTTTTTCTTATTTATAATCCAGTTTTAATTCTGCTGTATGCCTTTCTAGACATCATAATTATACATCAAAGGAAGAAGCTTTGGTATGCAGTGTTACACTGAACACTCATTTTTGTCTCGGGGCTAAATTAGCTAATCTAAGTGTCATCTGCATTACTCAGTCTTAGGAGGCTAGTGTTAATTAGGCTAATGAAAGTCATACCTAGAAATAGGTATGTTGTCTTAAGTTTGAGCTAGATACACTGTGTTTGTGCAGTTCGTAAGTAGCAGGGAAGAAAATTTCCAACTATAACTGGAGGTGGTAGTAGTGGTACTGTCATGAATTAGTAATTTTCATTTCAAGTATGTGAAAGTATAGAAATGAACACACATTTCTAGGCAAGCTAATAACCTATCCAAATAATTACTTAAATTATAAAATGTAACATTAAATTGTAAAAACTGCTATTTAATACAATCCTTTGAAGATAGCTTACAAGTGTTACAATGCTAAGAGAAATGCTTCTGAAGAAAGGCTCTATATGTCCCTTTGTCATCTGGTAGGATGCCTGCTTCTTCCTAGAGGAAGAGTTGATGGTGTAATGACCGTATTACTCCCTTGTGTAGAGCCTTATCTTTACAGTAGATTTTAGCATTTCTGCACCTTTGAGCAGTTTCAAGTATGAACTCTTAAATAGATGTGAAGTGTGCCTTTTATGAAATACTGGATTCAACTTTCAAATTCCAAGTAACATGAAAAAAAATTGAGAGTAAGGAATGGTATTTATGTATTTTCAAAGTATATCTGTATTTTGACTGACCTAGAAGATCTCAGTCTTTTGACAAAACCCAACTTCATAGTCCTGTACAGATTTCCACTTCATGATGACGTACATAATTTAGGAGTGACAGCTATACCTTTTGAGGTCTTAAATGAATACACACTGCTGTTGGAGCTTCATCATTGTGTCAGGGAGAAGAAAGCTATCAAAAAACCCCCACCAAAGCCCAATTAATTTGCCTTTAGAATTGTATTGAAAACCAGAATTTCAGTCACTCAATTGAAGATGAAGGTAAGTCAGATATTAAAGTAGTGAACTCCTAAACTTTTGGAGATTCCAAATGCAGAGTCTCTGAAACATCATTATGAATGCTGTCAAAAGTAATTCTTTCAGAATTCAAGTGCTAATCACTTAGTATTATTTTTGTTTTACCACTTTGCTATAAGGCATCTTTTTTAGGAAACAAATCTGATACTTGAACATTTTACTACTTATTTAAAATAAGTCATAAAAGACAACTGGATTGCAGATTAGCCAGTTGAGGCCTGAAGTGATTAAAGTTTTAAGGGGGTTAATCTTTAAATGCTCCAGTCTTAACTAGCTGATTGGTAAACCAATTTTTCTGCAACCTTAATGCTTTTAAGGACCTGAATAATAGACTGTCTGCAGCATCCATTTAACCTTTAGTGCACTTGGTCAGCTGCAGAGATTTTGATTTTGTGAGGTTTTTTTCTTGTTTCCCCTCAAACTTTTTTTACCTCTCAGAAGTCATTACATATGTAATTATTTAATGAACAACTGCATGTCAGAGCTCAGTGTAGCACTTAAAGGCATTGTGTTCTTCTTTCCTTCTCATTATGCTGTAGTACAGGTCAGCAGTTAGTAGAAAACAGATGATAGCAAAAGTACAGTTAACTTTTTTATCAGAAATGTGTTACAGACTGAGCTTATATTCATTGACCTTGTATGTTAGCCTCCAGTAGAAACCTCATAGTGCCGTAGATGTGGTGTATTTTACAGTAAAGTCTCTGCTGTGCTGTAAAACATTTATATTCTGGTTCTAGAATCCCACTACTTTTACTGAGTAGATTTTAGCTCCTGAATTTCATAGGCTAGTGGGGTAAAATAATTTGATATTGAAATCTAAGGACTTGCAAGTAGTCCTTGTGTAGCAAAACTTGGGTTTACTTGACTAAATACCATGAAAGGGTGCAATTAATATTTTTTATTTTTTCCCACTTGAAAACAAAACATTTGCTTTGTTTTTTAATTGGGAAAAAAAGTGGAACACTTTATAACACAGTCAATATTTTTGTTAAAAATGATAAAATACTGAAGGATTGAATATTCTTTGCGCTTCTCAGTTTCACAGGGTACAAGTCTGGAGTGTGTAATACCCTTGGAATAAATGGTTTTGCGGCTAATATGTTTCAGTAAGAATTTTTTTCCCTTTCAGTTTATCCTATTATCTGCATGTATTCAGTGTGAATATATAAACATTTGTGAACATTTTTCATGCTACTTTTGAGAAAATAAAAAATGGTCTAGTCTAAAAAAGCAGAGCAACATGTAATTCAAACACACCATATGAAAATGGGCTGTATCTCCAGAAAACAAAACTGAAGAGCAGCATTCCTATTATACTCCATTTTTTAAGAGGAAAAGTTATGGAAAAAGTTTTGGTTTTAGCTTTATTTTCCTTGAATACTTTGTAGAATAGCCTGGTTATGGATGTCCTTTGTCTTTTTCAAAAAATACCTGTTTGTGCTTGAAAGTTAACTTGGATGAATGCAATATATGACCTTAAAAGTGCTGTATGTTTTTGAATAACCGAATGTGTTCTTAACATCAGAAGAGGTTCTTTACTCTGTGACCTATTCCACTTTGGATTAATCATCACTGAAAATTATTACAGAATAGTTCGATATGAAGACAAATTATGTAAGTTTGGAATGCAAGTAACAGAAGATAAATTTGTCCAGAAAAACACAAACCAGTGTATACTTTTAAGTCAGTTAAAAGTACTGGAAGTGCTGTACCATCTGAGTTTACAGTACTATTTTGATGTTGTCTCAGATACACAGAAATGAATAGAGATGGTTTTATGTGCACTGTCACATCCAGAACTATTAGTATACAACATGACCTTTTTCCAGTTGTTTCTTGTGCTATATGCAGTTGGCTGTCCTTGTCTAGGTCATAAGAATACAGGTGTCAGCATTTCTCCATCCTTTGGATGTTTTGGCAAACAAGAGTGTTGTACATCTTCAGCTAAGTGTGAATCAAAAGAAGTTTAGCTTTTGAAAAAAGATAAACACTATTCTGACGTGGCCAGAAGTTAGACATAAGACTTCAGGTAAATAAAATGAAGAGAATAAACTGTTCTCCTTGTCCTCTTGAGAATAAGGTGAGTAATGGTGGAGGGATTCTATAACAAGGAAGATTTGGTGTAAAGAAACGTCTAAAGAGATGGAGCTCTCACTTCTTAGAGTGAAATTCTAGAGTAGTATTATTTGTTTTTAATGTTAGACAGATACCTATGAGGAATGACTTGTGCGAGGCTAATAGTATGGCATGAAAAGGGGGGAATAGCTTGGATAGTCTCCTGAGGTGGTTCTTCGATTTCTTAATCTGAAAAGCTAAGGCTTTGGCTCTCTATCTGCCTGCTTGTTTGCTTCTCTCCTGAGAGAGATGGTAATAACTCATTGGGAAGCTCCAGAGACATGGGAATGGCAGTGAATGAGGAAATCCGTGTGGATTACCATGAGAGAACTGCTCTTTAGGTATGATTGTCAGGTGTTTGGCCTTGCTGTTAGCTACAGCAGGCTTTTTAAGAGTTCTTTATGTCACTGTTGGATCAGGTTCCTGTAACTATCAGAGAGGTAGAGAGAAAATTAACCTTGGACAAATGTGCCAACCCAGTAAGGCACTGAGGTGAAGTACCTCAGAACCACTTAAACTTTAGTGTTTAAAATTACTGTGTTTTGTTTTGGCCCATTACAGATAATTATTTGTCAGCCTTCTGTAAGAAACTGGAAATTTTTTAAAGCTTTAAGTGCTGTAATTTAGGCAACTTTTTGACGGAAGTTTTTGGAGGTTTTTGTTTGTTTGGTTTGGTTTTCCTGTGTGTTTGTGCAGGAAGCTGAGAATTTGTGTGGTTTTCGGGAGAGACAGAAAGCAAGACTGTTGTCTATTGAATTTATAACTGTATATCCAGTTGTCACAAAACTATCCTTTCTAGGGTTGTGTGAAGGACCACAAGGGCAGATAATGTGCATCTAATCAAACACAGTCTATTGGGCTGAATACAAGATTGTGAAATTTGAACTGGGTCATTGAATGTGTTCTGGGAATCCAGAAATAATTTATCTGTGAAGTTGATTCCTATCACTATAAATCAGTTTGGAATGTTTTATAATAGTTCAAGAAAACAGATTAATAGAAAATAAAGCCTGTTTTACATTTTTTTCTGAACAAATTTGTTAGTGGTTTGTGTTTTGTTAAAGCTGATAGTTTTCATGCTAAAAATTTCTAGTCAGTAGTACTTGTAAACTGTGATATTCCCCCAACCTCCCAATTTGACCATCCTTTAAATTTGTACTTTTTATGTAAATTTTATTATGTTTGATGCAGGTTTTTTCTGCTGGCTTAAATCATCTCAGTGGTTTTAGAGCTTGATGACTTAAACTTTTGTGATACAGTACAAGTGCTTATTCATAATATGTTATAAAAGGTGTATCCTAGTTGTGTTCATTCAAAAAGAAAGGAAAAAAAAAAAAGAACAATAATAAATATTAAGATGACCTGTCACAATTTTGCATGTTCTGTGTGCCGCAGCTCGTTGTATCAGCCCTTGTATTTTCCAATTAGAAGCCAAACAGAAATGTTGGCACAGAGACTTTTTGCTGTTTCCAGTTCGTGTGACTCCTAGTTTTCCTTTCTGGACTCTGTACAGGACAGAGTGGCGGTGTGTTCTGAACACACCCCTGGCACAAACACCTCTGCAGGCCAGGGGAGACAGCAGCTGGTGGCAGTGGCTCAGTGCCTGCCTCAGCCTGTGCCACGCAGAGTCCGAGGGAAAGGAATTTGGAGGCTTATTTCCAGTTTGATTCAAAAGAAGCATGTTGGCTTCAAGCACCATCACTAACTTAAGTGTCAAAAGGAGTTGAATTTATAAATCCTGAGGTTGGGATGTTGGTTTGTTTGTTTATAAAGCAGAGACTATTTAATATTGTTTCAGTATGGCGTGTTGGATGCTCTCTTTTGACTAATGCATGGATTTGGGCAAAACCACTTTCACATCTTCCAGTTTTTATTGTACAGCCTTTTTAGACTCTTTTGTCTATTTCCTAATAACATATAACATACTGTTTTCTTTTATACAAAACCTGGTATTTCTAGATGGAAAAAGGAAAAGTTTATGAATGAACTTGCAGGTTAGAAGATACACAGGGGAGCTAGTCTATTCAGATGGCCCTCTTCCTCCTGTATTACTCTTTAATAATATGGTCTTTAATAATTTCTGATGTGGTTTGGATATCCTGATTTTAGTAAGGATTTGGTAAACAACTATGGGAATTTTAAGGAAGAAACCTTAATTTAAATAAAAGTCAATAAAGAGTAATTTTGTGGAGTTTGCTTTTGATCATAGTAAAGTAAGAGCATAAAGAAATAATCTACATTCATAAATACAATTTGTATTAAGAGGAAGAAGAAAAATATAAATATATTCAGATCTGTTTTATAAATGCTTATTTTAGGGCTGGTCACTGGTGAAGTTCTCTTTGTATTGAAGTTCTTCTGAGTGGGGATCTGCCATAAACGTGGCTTTTTATAAAGAATTCTGAGTATGGAGCCAGTATTGTAGAACTCATAATTTTGTCAGCAGTTTACCTGGGGCTTGTCCTAGCAAAACCTTTTCTTCTTTCTCTGTCTTTGTTGCTCTGTGAATCTCAGAAATAAACTGATACAGGCCAAACCTGTTAGAAGCAGTACATTTCTGATATGAGAGTCTCAGATGCTTCTGTCTCTTAATGCTGCAGTCTGATCCATGAAGTGTTACAACCTTATTTAATGCTGCTGAGAGAGACCTCTCTCAGGTATGTTTAGTTGTAATGTCTTTAAATTTTTTTCAAGGATGTGCTGTCAAAGAGCACTTGAACAGGTGCTTTTATTTAGCTGTAATGGATACCAAGATAAACTAAACAGGAATTGCATTTCCAAATCAGCAATAGAGTAATAAATTAAGCATTTGAACTGGCCTCTAATATGGCTCTCTGAAGCTCCAACTTTCACAGATCTAGAGATAAGGCAGTTCAGGCTTTAGCTGTGGTTAATGCTACTCATATGATGATCCTTTAACAGTTTGTAGTTCTTTCTCAGCCTGCAACTCATTAAATCTGAGCTGCAGAGTGAACCTATGTAAAGAGGAAGAACACTGATACACAGATTCTTCTTTTGAATGGCTTTTGCAACTTGCTCTCAAGAGCCTCCCTGACTAGATACTGCAAATCTTTCAGGTTTTAACGCAAGCTGAGAAGATAGAACACGACGTCTCCCATCACGTTCTGCGCAAGGGCCCATATCCCAACTGTCTTTGTTTTGTTCCAACTCTTTACCATTACGGATTTCTTTATTTCTGCATCTATCTTTTGTTTTGTTTTGTTTCGCTTTGTTTCTTGTAGGTACTGTGTTTTCCCTTGGGGATAAAGAAAAAAATACGTAGGCTTTGAAATATCACCTGTGCTCTGCATCCTTCCCTAACATAAAAATATTGCAGTACCTGTTTCCCTTCTGTGTGACTTCAAGAAAAAAACCAAACAAACCACCCCCACCCCCCACATAGTAAAAGCATAAACTTGATCATTATGTCATGGTCCTGAGAATATTTTTTTCCATCTTCAACTTCTTGGATTTATGTATCTAGTAGTACTGATGTTTTTGAAGAAACTTTTTCTGTCTAGATTTTGTTATAGAGGTGTCCCCAAACTACTTGCTCATCTTTTTCTTGCACTAGCTGGTTCCTTAACCTATATGAGAAATCATCTTTTAGTTATGTCAGTGAAAGGAAATATGAAAACCAGATCGCACTCAGATACTGCACAGGTTTTCAGTTATTCTCAAGTCCAAAATGTCTTTGTTCTTTTTTGCTGAAAGTATATGTATTCTGACTTGATTCTCTGCCAAGTTACTTGAACTAAAGCAACCCGTATATACATAAAATTAGGAATAAAGTAATTTTAATGTAATAAACAATGTGCAATGATACCCCCCACCCCAAATAAAATGATCTACTGTTTTACTGAGCTGCTAATATTCCTGTTCTCATTCTGTAGTAAATTGTGTGGAATTTAATATAAGAACTGGCTTTAAGTTTTTTTCCCCCTGTCTCCATGTCTTCAGAACTTAAAGTTTTAGCTCTTTACCTAAGTAAAGGCAGTTAAACCCAAATCTATTCCAGTGTGTCTCTAAAACAGACTGGTGGGACAAGGTCAGATTATGCAATTACTTTCTGTAGATTGATGCAGTATATTACACTGGATTATAATCAATCAAACATTCTTTTAGTATTAAAAATGCCTCATGCAATTATGATTTTGGTGCTTTATCTTAGGCTTACCTGTGAGCTAAGAGTTCAGGAAATATTATTTTATTCTAAAAAATACAGATAAATTCAAAATTTGGGGCCAGGAGAGAATATCTGCTTTTGTAATTTCCTAAAAAATCTATATTCTAATGTACTATGTTAAAATAATATTCCAGTTCTGTAAATGGCATACACAAAATCAGCCTTACTTAATTTTAAACTGTATTCATGTATTATAGCGTGTGAATGAGAGATGTTTATTAAAATCATAGCCTATAAGTTTAGAATGAAGAGTGAATTAGATTTAATATCAAAATAATGGGATAAGAAGTAGGTACTAAAGTTACAGTGTGCATTTGTGACCTCAGTGTTTTTAACATTCTTTGAATACCAGATTTGTCTAGTTCTCGGCATCACCTCATGATTATTCGCTATAACTGCATACCAGAAAAGCTTATTTCACAATGATTTTCCTTCAGTCTGGCCCAGTAATATACTTGTAGAGACTTGCTGGCATTTGTAACTTTTAAGATTTGTTGTTGGACCATTTTCATATCTGTTTCATGTCTTGTATATTGAATTTGATCTCCTTCTCCCAAATAACAAAGGCATTGGCAAGACCTCTCAAAAAGCGGGTGGAGAGAACATTCCCTCCCCCCCAGTTTGGTTATTTGGCTCATATGACCAATGTGTGTTAGCAGAAGCAACTTCTGTATGAGAAGCTTTTCAGTATCCACAGTAAGTTGCCATATTTGCATCGAGTAACAAAAATTGCTTCAAAAAATCACTTGCTGGTTTTAGTTATGGTTGAATCATTTATATAAACATGTCTTCAAAGTTTCCTGTTTTGGAATGCAAGATTTTTCTTGTTCTACTTTGATCAATACTGGTACTTGAAAGGATGTGTTTTGGTCATTTCATGTCTTGAATGTCTTTCATCTGAAAGATTAGCAGCATTTCCAACTGTGTAGCTGGAAAACTGTTTTGGAATATTGTAATAAATGAATATCTACAGTTTTTTCTTTGTTCTTGGATAATACATTTGTGAAAACTTCACATGAATTGGGAAACGGTTTCCAATTTATGTAACCAAGGAGGTATTAAATGAATGGAAATCTATTAAATAACAATCGTTTTGTCAAGTTTGATCAGACTTGAAAGATAGTTGATGTTAGTTTTTTGTGATAGTGTGCCTCAACTGAAGCAAGCAAGTAGTTGAGTTGAATATGCCTGTGAAAGTGTACTGCAGTAATAAATATTGTGGAATCATATGCAGTCAATAAATATTTAAATACATTTCAGTTGGGTGTAAGATGAAGACATTTAGTGTTAAATTTTGTTTTTTCTGGCTGCCAGAGACATAATTTTGCTTGTATTTTGCACAGCAAAGGCTAGGTAGGTAGTATTCAGTTCAGCATTCAATAGTATGTTTTGCTAAATGTTTCGATTCATTTCCAATGTGAACAATAATACGATTAGGGAAACTGTAATCAAATGTCAGATTCTTGTGCTGACTTTGACTTTAGACTGCAAGTAGCATAGTGTTGTTGTGGAAGAGTTCAGCTAAAACCACCTAAGTTCTCAGTTCCTAAGCTCAGACTGTGAATTAACAGAGACAGCTGAAGCAGTTTGGTTTTATCAAACCGTTTCTTGGGTTGTTTAATGGAAAGACAGAAGCAGTTTAACCAAAGAAACTAAGAGACTGTTTAAAGGTTTTAGCTGCATCTTGTCTTTCAATATTCACCATTAAATTTTCAGGAACACTTCAGAATTCCCCAAGATGAGATCTTTTCACTGGCTCTTTCCTTTTTTAATTTGTTCTTGTAGGAACTGCACATGTGTTCATTGACAGAACTATTTTTTTAGAGTCTGTATTTGTAGTTTGATTATGGAAAAAAAAAATTGTTAGAAATGGTTACCTGAGCAGGAATATTAGGTGACATGTTTTATGTCTTTTTTTTTTTTTTTTAATGAAACCTTTTGAGATTATCACCCCCAAATAAGCATCTTTTCAAGTATTGTAATTTCATTTTTTAAATACATAGATGTGATCTATACTGAAGCATTTTAGGGTGTGTAGTATGGGTTAATAATGACATACTGCTTGTATCATTAAGGTGTGTCATTATTACGGCATATGCACACCCTCATGTCTTATTGCTTAAATATGGTAGTGCTTATAAGCTTTCCTTTTAAAGTACTAATTTACTGTGAGTTAGGTCAGCATATTTATGTACATTATTTTACCTATTATGGATGATACCTTTATGGGTTGCAAGAGCAATACTACAGTGGAAACCTTTAGTTACATTAGGAATTGAATTTAGTAGTGGTTTCAGAAGTGTGTTCAAAGAAGGATTCCTATCTCTTCAGATTATCAGTTTTAAGTGTGACAGAAAAGAGCATAGAATAGTGTTTAGGTTGGAAGGGACCTTAAGATCATCTAGTTCCAACCCCCTTGCCATGGGCAGGGACACCTTCCACTAGACCAGGTTGCTCAAAGCCCCAACATACCTTTTCAGTTTTAGTTTCACAGTATTTTGTGTCCTGCTCTGAATGAAGTAAGAACGGAGTACTTCTGAGTCATCTAGAATTTTGTTTCAATACAAGTTACCTCCTTCTTCAGGTTTTCCTGTTTGGGAGGGTGAGGTTGTTCTTTATGCCAGTGCTGATCCAGAGTGAGAGGAGAAGACAAGCTACCTAACTTAAGCTTTGGTCTAGAAAGAAACAAATGACACTTGCAAAGTGGGCTTACATATTTCAGACGCCAGTAAGAGAGTGAGTGCAGATAAGACTTGTTTAAATTTCAACATAGTGGCTAAAAGCTGACTGTACAATTTCTGCAAGGTTCTGTTATTCGTCTGTATGTGTTCCCTTCTACTTCCCTAAAGTATCTGCTTTACTGCTATGGGAACCATATGAATTTTTGGAAGGCTGTGTCTTAAATGTTAATTTTAGGAGTGTAACAGTTAAACAGGTTTAGATCCATGAATTCTGCTACAACTAGAAATGCTCTGCTGTTAATAGTTGAGATACTTTCCACAGTCACACAGGGTTTATGGGAAGATGCTGAAAAACAAGTCTTGGCTTCCTGTGGTTCTTGGAATAATTACATTGAATAGCAATGAAAATATTGATACTCAAGATCAGAATAAGAGTTAATCAGGCTTATTGTCCAGAATCCAACGGGAATCAGTGCTGGATAGCTTGGGAAGGAGTGTATGACACCGGGAGATAGCCCACTGTTTTTTTAATACGTGGCATATGCTGCTCCAGGTTCAGGAGGCTTCCACAGTGATAGGATACATTTGGGCCAGTGTGTATGCTAGGTCCTCAGGAGCTTCTCCCCACTTCTTTGAAAGTTTTTAAGCCTGTTGTTCCTTTGTCCTTTATAACAGTCCATGGCAATGTGTTTGGAAGTTTCACTGTTTTGGGAAAGATTTCTGTATTTTGTATACCAACACAGGATCGCTTAATATAATGCTCTCTATTTAATTTTAATTAGAAATAATAAATTATCATGTATTTCTATTATTGTTTCTGTTCATAAGCATGTAGATTTCTATTCCATTCCTGTCCTAGAGCATATTTTTTCCAAGATGGAGAAACCCCTCTGATATAATCTTTCCTTGTACAGAAGCTTTTCCAAGCCTCTGGGTACTGTTGTTTTCCTCTGTGGCTTGTAATTCAAATGTATCATTTCTTTGAGCTGCAGGGACCAAAATGGCAAGTCTTACAGTAAGTGTGTACCTCCCAGTTCCATTCCTAATAATTTTGAGCATTTGAAATTTTTCTTTCCCCATGGTGACTGCTAATTAAAGTGAAACACGTTTCGCGTTCTCTTTCCAGAGTGGTAACAATATAGTCTCTTATTGCATATGCATCTTTAGGATTTAATTTATACACCAAAAAACCCTAAGTCAGCCTGCTCACACATGCAGTACACATGCTCAGATCCCAGTGGAGATCTTTGTGAAGTTTCTAATCTGCCTTCATTGAGGAAAACTAACCATTTATTCCTCCTTTTAAAAATCAGTTATTAGTCCAGAAGACAACTGTTATCCTATACCATGACAGTTTAGTTTGAGACTTTTTTGTGAATGTTCTTGCTCAAAGATTTTTTTTTTTTGGAAAAGTGCACTATATTGTTGTTTTGAGTACATCCATTTGCTTTTGTTGAAGAGCTATTAATAGATGGATGACTTGGGATCTTGCTGTACAGAAGCCTTTCTGATTCTTTTCCAGTAGAATCTGTGTATGTAGGGTTACTATTTCTGTAATATAACATTTTCTACAAGCTGGCTACATGTAGAGCAAAAATTCTGGATAACTTCAATGCTCTTTAAAAAAAGATCAGATATCTGCCAATCTTCCAGTAACCCGCTATCGTCTCCAGGGGTAGAAAGTAAAGAACACTATTTATCGCTCTCTAACGTTATATTTTGCTAACGCGGAACTCTTGGAATAATACTGTCTGTTTCTGGCAGTTTGATACTTTCATTTTTGTTTTCTAAAATCTTCTATGTTTTCCCCTCAAAAATGCACTACTTCTCTGGGAACTTCCCCAGGCACCTCTCTAGAGAACAATATAGAGAATTTTACTGGGTTTATTGGAGCTCTTGGATAGTCTTCTTTGAAATAATTTACCTTTGTCCTCATTTTATCCATTGTCACTACTAGTTTTTACAAGCTTTCTATTTCTAATGCATTTTGAAACATATTTTAATAGTCAGTTTTATCCCTTAGCAGACTTCTCCACCAAATTTCTCAATCAGTTTTATTGGTAGTTTTACATTTATCTTGCTGGAGTTTATACTTACGTTTACTTTCCTTAACTTGGACAAGACTTTTTTTTTCTTGATGCTTAAATGTATGGCTTTCAAAACGTAATTATGGACACTGTGTGATATTAGGAAAAATGTTTTCCTGAAAATACTTAGTGTCATATGTCCAAGAAGAGGATTCCATGTGCGTCTCTTTAAACGCACTCTGACCTCAACAGACTTCACACTCATCACTGCTTTACGAACAGTCAAGTCTACATGAAGGTTTGTCACATTGACATCTAGCAAATACATTGCTACAGCTTCTTGCTGGTATCAGTTAAAATCCTACTCTCCTACCTTTAGAGCCTGCTTTTTCTTACAAACTCAGTTCATTACGACTCTGGTAGAAGAGGGTGTCTTCTGTGGAAAGAGGTTCAGAGCTGCTGTTTTAGAACAATGGTCTCCTAATGTGAGACTTCTCTGTACTGAGAAAGAAACAGAGGCCTGAAGTGGGACTGTTTTGTGTGGCCTGGTTGGCCCAGCATGGTCTGACTGGCCTGCTGCTTTACCAGCAGAGCAGCAGCTGCATCATGTTCAGCAGAGCAGTGCCTGGGTGTAGCTCACCGAGAGCCGTGTGGGCCACCTTGTTGTAGCCCAAGATGTGACAAAATGGTTATTCTGAATGCTGATCTTTCAGCTTTTACTAACTTAGTGTCAATTTTTTTCTTAACTTTTCAACTGATATTTCGTTCAGGAACATGTAATTAAAAAAGTGTTTAAAAGTTTAAAATAATTAGTTTTAATGAGATTTACCAGGCTGGGGTTTTGACTGAAATTTCCAACCAAGTTGCCAAGAGTGTGCTTTCATGAAAGCCTGCAGCCAGCCCACTTGTGTTCATTTGGAATAGCTCTGGAGCTTGTGATGCTTGTCACTGCTTGAATTTTCCTCAGTGGGAACAGTTTTGAAATTCCCATACCAAGCCTCCTATTTATGATTATCTTTCCTCTTTGAAATTAATTTGTGTGTGTTTTCACTGCATGTTGTATGTTTGTACTATGATTACCCTTTCTTCGGGTTTACTTGAAAATACTGTACCTCTCCTGAAAATACCTGAGGTGATGAAAATTGCATGTTAACTTTTTCTTGCTCAGATATGTATTTCAGGTAGTTTACTAAAGATCTCTTCAACAAAGAAATATCAAAGATATTTTCATACCAAAGTGGTAAGACTGTACCTGTGGTACTGTTAAACTTGAGTGCTTGTCTCAGAACTTGTCCATGCATCCCCTTTGGGATGCAGCTGTGCCATTAGAAGTGGTTACAGCCTGGGCTGACTGTAACTCTTCCATCAGCTTATTGAACTGATGACCAGCTATAGTGTTCTAAGTGAACCAGCAGAAGGTGTCAGAAAGCTTGCATGTTGATTGGCTTTAGTTTTATTTTTTAGTGAGAAATTTATTATTACATTATCAGATATTAGTAGGAACTGATACTGCAACTGTATGGTTTCTGCTTACTGTAATTTTAGTGTGAAGTAATTCCTAGTAAAAAAAAAGTGGGATCTAGTTTAAATTATGAAATACTTGAATCTGTTATTACTTAGCTCAGCATTAAGTATTGGTATGTGGACTGTGTTAAAAGAACTCATCTTGGTTGACAGGTTCTAACCTGTCTTTCAGCCAGTAGGATTCTCCTTCTCTTAGTTTTATAAATAAATAAATAGATCTAAACAGTGCATTTTTTTACTTTGTATGCACAAATTGTTTAGTACAGTCACAATATTAGAGGTGGCCCTTGAGCATTCTGTATGATGTCCTAGGCTGGAGGGGGTGGTGGTGTGTATTTATTGCATTTTTACTGTGGCTTTTAAAATGCATGTAAATAAGTACTTGCATGTTTAAATGGAAACAGCATAAATGCATGGAGTGCTTTTTACTATTTTTGTCTCACATGTACTGTCTGTCTCAGTATGTTGTATTCAATGAATGCAAGAATATATTCACTTTTAGTAATAGAGTAGCTAATATTTTATATTTTTGTCTTATTTTATATCAAATTAATCTTATTCTTGAATTTTCTTTAAGCTAAAAATTGGTGTAACGCTTTGTTTGTGGCAGGGGGGAGAAACTTGTTAAAGGTTGTTAAATATTGAGGTATGTTTCCACAAGTCTTTGTGAATACTTTCATGTGGATTCATTGGAAATGACCAAACAGAATACTTTTCATGGAATTTTTTTTTTTCGCTTTTAGTTGGCAGAATTTCCTTCTCAGGGTTTTTTTAAGATTTTCCTTTACTAAAAATACTATTTTTATATTACAAAACCCAAGACTTGCTGTCTCTAGAAGCAGTCATTTTAGATGAGACATTAGACTTATGCATAATTGAAGTGTTCTTATTTTTTTTCTTAACGATTAATATTTGATAATTTACTCCTTATCTATTTTGAAGAGTTAATTTTCTCATTACACTTAATAGAAGAATTTATTCTGTGTCATTAACACTAGTTTTGCGAAATACACTAGCAGGCCTTCATGGGTCAGTCATGAGTTTTTCTATAGCATTTGATGCCAACATGCATGAGTATAATGTTTTATCATGTGCCTTTTCTTTTTTTGCCATTAAAAGAATATATTTAGTCAGGTATTTACCATCTGAAGGTATTTTCACTGTCTCATTTCAAATGTCTGACTCTTGGTGCCAACTCTGTTGGAGTGAATTTGACGTTTAATAACCACTGTTAGAGTAATCGGTAGAAGTTGGTTAGCATCAGTTACGTGAAGAAACCACAAGTATCTTGCTTCCAGCTGATACTGGTCTGGAAGTAGAAGGTAGATGCCCCCCTGGATACACTCAAGGGCAGGACTGCTGTCCAGAGGAACCTGTATAGGCTGGAGGAATGAGCCAGTGGAAGTATGAACTTTATCAAGGAAAAATCCAAAGCCTTGTGCTTGGGAGGGAAGAACCACCTGTAGTGTTTCAGGTTGGAGACTGACTGGCTGGGGAGCATCTCTGCTGAAGACTGTGGAGATTTTGCTAGACAGCAAGCTGGTTGTGAGCCAACAGTGTGCCCTGGCAGCAAAGATGACCAACAGCATCCCAGGCTGCATTAACAGCAGCACAGCCAGGAGTCTGATGGAAGTGATTTAACCTAGTTCTTTACTCAGCACTTGATAGATCCGATATGAAATGCAGATTCTGGTTTTGGGCCTCCCAGTACAAAGAGGATGTCGGTCAACAGGAGCTGTTCTAGAGGAGGGCAAGCAGGATGGTCTGGCCAGGGCCCAGAGCACTTGCCCTTCGAGGAGAGCCTGTAGGAGCTGGGCCTGTTCAGCCTGGAGAAGGGAGAGCTTTGAGAGGACCTAACAGCAGCCTTCCAATACCTACATGGAGCCTATCAAGAAAATGGAGCCAGGCTTTCCTCAGTAGCACATGATGGGAGGAAAGAAGCAATGGGTATAAATGGAAATAAAGGTTCCAACCAAGTAAGGGAAAATCTTCCATCATAAGGAGAGTCAAGACTTAGAATAGGTTGAGAGACTTTGTGTGGTCTCAATCCTTGGAGGTTTTCAAGACTGGCTTTGTAAGTCCCAGAGCAGTCTGGTCTGAACTCAGTGTTTACCATAGTTTGAGCAGGAGGTTGGACTATATAGGCCTCCTAGAGTGCCTTCCCCAGGACCTCCTGTGAGCAGCACCATCTTAGGTGTCATACAAGTGCAGAGACTGGTGATGAGAAGGAAGAACTGTGCAGTGAGATTACATCTGATTTAAAGCTGCATCCCTCCTTGTGACAGGTGGCTTTACTGAGTTACAGACTGTTGGTATAAAGAGAGCTGAAGAGAATCCCTGTTGAGGAGTCAATATGGAGTAAAAAAATAGCATGTCTCCCCATCTAGGTTCTCCCTGTTCTTGCAAGGTACAATGTAGTTTTACATTTCCATGTGTCTTGGGGAAGAACCTTTGAGGTCAGAGGAAAGTTTATTTAAATAATGGGCAAGTGAAGGAAAAAATATTTTAGAAGTCACTGTCTTATTTGAGTTTAAAGTAGTTTGACTTTGTAATACAGTGATTTTATTTGCATCCAAATATATTGTGTTTCCTTTGATGTTAACGTTAATTCTTAATTTATTGGCAGTCCATTTGTAGATTTTGGCTAAACATTTCCCATCATCTATGACTGATGCATTTTTCCAATTTTTACCTTTAGTGTAAAGTCTAGAGAAGTAGAGATAGGAAAATGTCAGCTGGTCATTTTGCAGAGAGCAAAGGCTGACATGGATTTTTCCAAGAAGTTGAGGGACTTAGTGGTTCTCCATACTGAATTTTTTGAAAACATTTCAGTTGATATTTCCTTATATTTTTCAATTGTGGATGGTATTCTGAATAAAAGAATGTAAAGATATAGTTCCTGATACAGACGTGAATGTATTTAATTTTGCCAAACTTTCTTTCCTTGGACATAATTCCTTCTGCATAATACTTGTTGATATTTCAAGATGGTACATTTAACTTTAGAATTCTAGTAGTTTTAATACTCTTTTTTCATATTATCAAATGAATGCTTGGTGTTTAGGTGACTCCATCTATTGGAAGAGCTTTATTAATTATAATAATTATGTTGGGGAAGTGAGTACTCTTCTCTATAAAAATACTAAATGCTCACACTTCATATTTAATTTAATAATAATTTCGTGTTTACTGTTAATATGTTCTGTGTTTACAAAATGTCTATTAAGAGTTCTATGGGAATTACTTTGAAAGCTGTCTTGATGCCTTGAAGATGCATGTTGTGAAGATGCATTTCAGTAATTTCGATGAATAGGTTCCACGAGGGAAATGAGAATGAAACTTAGATACCTCCCCCCTCCCAACCCCCAAACAAGAATTTGATGCAGATAAAGACAACTTTACGGGTAACCTACAGTTCATGTAAATATTTTTTTTGCGGTCCGTCCTGTTTCTGTGTTTTATTTCATGTGAGGTTTGCTGGGCAGACCTGACTGGGGCTTCACCAGATGGTTATGCGTGGAGGTGTTTATCTGACAGACTGCTTGACTTTTTAAACTCTTTTCATTGTTATAATGCAGTCCCAGCTGTAATGTGGAATGCAGCACGGGCTTCCGGGAAGTACTCGAACACTGCTTTAAAAAAATGCCTAAATAGGAGTATCATCAGTTGGTGACTAAGGGTAACTGAGCTCAGTTTAGCAATTCTGTAATTCTTTTGTTTTCCTGTCCTGTGGTGAGACATGGTCTTGGCAATGGGTGTTGTGATAAAGGAAAGGAAAGGTGAATGCTGCTCATAAAGCAGGAACTGCAGGAGGCTATGTTTGTTTCTCTTACTTGTTTTGTAGTGAAATATGTTGTTTCAGTGAATAAGCAAGAGGCAATGACATGCAGAATTGCACGTTCTAGTGAGATACTGACCTGCCAAGATTCCTTTCATTTGAAACATATTCCAGAAACAACTTTTGACTTGAAGCGTCATGCTACTACTTAGTAAGCTCATCTTAGAACAAGAGAATCCAGCATTTCTGAAACGACAATTTCACATCTTAGTGTGGTTGGTGTGATTATAATCAGAAGAGTTGCTTTGTTTATGTACTGTTGTAAAATTCAGTAATTTACATGTTGTTTTACTTACTGCACTATCTACTACTAACAGTTGCAATATTTGCTCATGCTGTAGTTAAGTTTTTAAAATTCATTTCAATTTCTCCACTACTGTTAAGACCTTTCACGTGAAAGGAGGTGCCTATTATTTTTCTTTGCGCTTTGAGAGGTTTTTTGCGGTGTTTTACTGATGATGCATTAGTTACAGTTCATTGCAGTTCATAGCTGTACTTTGCTGATGCTAAATTAAGTACTGAGGTCTTTTATTTAAGTGAGCAGCAATGTTTTCATGACAGAAAAATTTATGGCTATGCATACTAGCTGCTTGCATACTTCTAGTAATACATTTACTGCTTAAATATTTCTAGTAATTAAGGACAAAAATCCTGCAGGAAGGACATCATTCCTACATAAAAATACAGTAGGTGATTTAATAAGTACTGTACATGTCAGGCCTTAATTGCACAAGTGATTAGAACTGTGTGTGGAGATTGAAATGGGCACTTTTTTTTTTTGAGACCATCTAGTGCGTTCCTTTAGAATTAATAAAACTGAAAGCATCAAATCTTTCAAGTGTGAGCACCGAAAAGATGGTAGAACTTATCAGAACAAATGATTAAGCTAATTAAACAGCAGATTTTTATTTAAAAAAACCCCCAAGATTAACAAGATGTCAAAGAAGAAAAAGTTAGTGGTTCCACAAAAGAAAACTGTGCCTCCTGAGCCTATTCATGTTTGAGTGAACTTTTGGAACTGGATCCAGCTGTGCTGCAGATGCAGAGGCTGCTCTGTCCATGCAGCTGATCCCTTTATCTTGTGACCTGGAGTGTGTGACACATCGGATAAGGGATTCATTCTTCTCTCCTGCATTCCATTTCAGTAAATCCTTCCATGCCCATCACCTCATCCTAAGCATTTTTTTTTTTTTTTTTTTTTTTTTTTTTTTTTTTT
>NW_020799103.1:310941-383807 GCF_003259725.1 Athene cunicularia | reverse complement strand
AAAGGGGGGGGGGGGGGGGACACGGGACGGGACTGCAGTATTAGGGAATTTGAACAGGAGTTTGTTCATTTACAGTCTCAGAAGTTGTTTCATTGTGTAATTAGACTACTAATTAAAATACGCAGTTTTAAAAAACTGTAGCTGAGCAAAATACAGAACAAAGTTTTCTTGATTCCACAAAAGAAGACTATGTCATGCTAATCCATTTATATTCTTCAAGTGCATAAACCTAACAGTGGATACAGCTGAAGTCACTGACATACAAGTCCTTTACCAAACCCCTTTTAAGTAGGTTGGGGAAATTACAAGGCAAGGGACAGTCAGGAATCAGGTAGTGACTAAGAGCTGAAAAAAAACTAAAGGTTACCTGAAGTGTCCACCAGAGCAGAAGTGATCCTTGTTAGAGATGAGAATGTTTATATGCAGTAAGTATCAAGAAGAGGATTTGCAAAATTGCAAATATTAGAATTACTTATTTACCTAAGATCAGAGAAAACCCTTGGGGGAATTGTAGGGGAGCCAGTTGGTAAAATGAGTAGCAAGATGGCAAATGAAATTCAATGCTGATGAATGCAAAAACATACATGCTGAAGGAAGTAGTTTGAATGGTGCATAAGCTTTATTGTGTTATGAATGAATTTTACAAATCTAGTAGACATCTAAGCAACATTTTGGACAGCAGAATTGAAGATCTCTGTCTCAATAAGCAACAGTGGTCAAAAACCACAGAAGCTAAGATGTGTTAAAACCAGCATTATAGAAATAAAACACATAAAACAATAGTTCCACTGTTGCCAGGAATCACAGAAGCAAGAAATTTGGCAATGATGACTAGAATGACAAGGTAGATGGCAAGCTCGTGGAGGTGTGTGTATGAAGGAATCTGAAAAATTGGACCATTTTGCCTTCAGGAGTAGCTGTTTGAAGTTTGGGAAAAGTGTGCAAATTTTGGATTGGAAAGCTCTGATGCAATACGAAGACACTTTTCTGCTCATGTTGAGCAGGGGCAGTTAGCAGAACAGACAACTTGTGAATGCAGACCCCCCCATTATCCACTGCTCTGCATAGTGCACAGCTACGTTCTGACAGCTGTTCCCAGGGGTTTGCTATGGAGGTGAAGATTTTAATTAAGATTTAAAAACATTTTATTGGCAGATACATAAATGTAGACAATAGAATCTTATATTTCCATTTTTGTATAGGAAGCCTTCACTGTAGTTGAAGGATTTCCAGGTTAATGAACACATCCTTTCAGTTCTGCAGAAGTAAATTTGTTTTCAAATCCTTTAAGTCAGATTAATTTTGGATAGAAATTCTGTATGTAGGGGATTTTTAAAAACAAACACAAAGCCAGAATCAAAGAAAACCCAGGAGTTCTGTCAGAGCTCTAAAATGGGTACTGTATCAAATAATAATCAGTGACATAATGAAGTGTTTCTTTTGTATGTAACTGTACAAAATATCAAGTCTTGCCACTTGAAAAATAACTACTGTAATTGCTTGGGAAACAGTTTATCCTAATGATTTGATGAAGATTGTCTATAGTTCTGACAGTTAATCGTCACTGTGTTTCCCTTAACTATATTTGCTGTTCTTTTGTAACAGCCTGTAGGATTATGAACTTGCAGTGTAGCACCTGTATGGCACTCAGGCTGGAGTTGAATGTTGTGTGTGTACCTCCTCACTAGTTAGCCAACCTCCTCACTTTCTTTATGTGCCTTAGAGACTGGTGGTGGCCTTTTAATGTATAAGGCAGAGTTTATTAGAGGAATTATATCTAAGCATCTCAATGATTAATAAATGTTCCTCTTCCTGCTTGGAAGAAGTGAAGCAGATGCCATATTAAAAACCACAGTGTTGATTAATGAATGTGGTGCTTTGGACTTAAATCATGTCCTTACAGACATGATTTTAAAATCTCTGTATTACTAAACCAGCTTGCTAGGTGCATAAAAATAAATTTGGGCTTCATAGCGAATTTTAGGAAATAACAAAATGCGGCAAATATGCTAGTCTCATTTCTGAGTGGCAGAAGAACTGTTTTAAGAAGACTTTGACCCAGTTGAATTTCTGCTAATGGATATTTTTTAGCCACCTTCTCAACAAAGAGAACAGTTGTTATAAAAGTATGCTAACTACCATGGCTATTGCATACCTCTTTGATTCAAGACCATCACTTGGCAACATTGCCAAAAAATAAACCATTGCAAAGATGCACATGATCCTGTCTTACTTTTTAAATGATGCAGCTGATTGTGGATAAAGCAGATAATTCTGAGATAAATGTATCTGTTACTGATGATTCTGCTGTACATATTTTTATGGCATAGATGGAATAAGCAGTGGTTTGTTTTCTAGAAATTATGTGTTTTGGATGAGAAACTGGCTTTACAACTGTGTATTTTGGAATCAGCGTGACTGTATGATAAATTAGATAAATACTGATGACCAACTTCTTGAGAATAATTTCTCTTTATTAAAAGTAAATATTCTTCATATGTTTCTGTGATCTCTGATACAGGATTTTACTACTTGGATTTCTAAAAATTAGTATAGTGAATGGAATCTTTTCATACTTAGTGCGTGTGTTGGTAATGTTCTTATGCTTGGACGTGTAACTAGTGAAATAAAAGCTTAGAAAAGTCACAGCTGCTGCTTGATTTTGATGCAAGGCTAACATAATGTTTACCAATTTTCTGAATGTGAGGTTTTTTTAATCTAGGGTGTTTCACTTTGCTAATTAATTTTAATTTTCATTATGCTAAGATTTCTTTTGTGTGTGTCTCTTCTAAAGAAGTTGTTAGAACTTACAGTATTTGGTTCTGGGAATTGTTAGGGATGTAGCTCTTGCACACTTACCATTAAGGATAGCCTTCACTGTTCAAATATTTTCGTAATATAGTGAGTAGGTATGTAAGGAGCAGAGTGACCACTTTAATTTTTCCAGAGTTAATGTAGCAATGTGGAATAGCAGACAAAGAAACCGTTTCACATAAAATTGGATGGAATGAAAATGTCATCCTAAAATACAGACCAAGGTGTTGCAGCCCTTTCTGTTCTGAAGTCAAAAAAAGGAGCAAGAAGGAACACATCAAGGAAACTTCTGTCAGTCATCAGATGATTCTGATGGTTACACAAATGCTATAGCTCTATATTTGGCAAGTGAAGGTAAGTAGTGGTTGGAGGTACAAGATATTCTGGCCATGAAAGAAAAGAGGTGGGTAGCTGGCAATATGTGTCATAGTTCTGCTGTCCTGGTTATTGGGTTGTTCTTCTAGCTCTGTTATCATCACATTATCCTAAGAAATCCGGGATGCAGTTTACCCCACGGAGGGTAATATTTAATGAATACGATTATTCTAGTTCTCAGGCTTGATGAATCCCTCTATTCAATGTTGTATTGCTCTATTTGATATCCCCAATGTCAGGTTACTTTTCAAAAATCTCTTTCCTGCATTCCACAGCGTGGATTGACATACAGTTTACTGATGAGTCTAGAACGTGTTTTTCTGAAAAGCAAAGCCTGTTTATCTTGCATAAAAAGCACAAGCCTAGTAACAAGTGCAGAGATCTGCAGTTAGGGCTTAATGTTCCCAGATGTTTCTGGAGTGCTCAGCCAGTATAGCATATCACCTTCCCTTTTCTAGAGCTGTGGACTTTCTCTGAGCTCCCTGAATGCTCCCATCAGTTATCTCAGCTTTTCATTCTAGAGTTGAGCTGTTTGACACTCTGTGTCTCAAGGGAGTCACTCCTTTGCACAGCTTCCCATGCTTCTCGTTAGATAGCTTCCCCTACTTAGGTTGTCATAACTTTCCTGAAGAAGATACTGGGTCCGCCTCTTTGTGCCTACAGCTAGATGCCTCTGAAATATTCAATCGTTTCTAATGTTTGTCATAACTCTAATAAGGGAAGTTTTTCTCTAAGGAGAGAGTAAATTATGGCAGCATGATACTGTCCCAGAGGCTACACATTAAAAATGGAAGAAACCAGAAAAGCCTACCATCACCAGCCAGAAAAACCTTAAAAATCTTTAAGACTTTGCAAGCCTCATTAGGCTTGGCAGTAGTAAGTGAACCTAAGGGTGTATATATCCTGCATGTGCCGAAACTGTAACTTGCATGTGCAGGTGAGTGTGAAGTATTTACCAGTTAGCATCTCTGCTGGGCAGTACAAAAGCACTGGTAAGGTCTAGGTAGCAGGTTAGTTCTGTTGGATGGTCTCCTGAATTTTGGTATGTTATATGTGTTTGGCTGAGCGTGCACAAGGAGCTATGTTTGTGTGATAAAGCAACTTTGACTTATAAAGCGGAAATCAATCTATATATGCCTGTGTGTGTCTGAGTCATGCAGAAGTGATCAGCCTTTGTGAATTGTCACGTGTTAGTTAAAGGAAATCTAAGGTTGTCAGAAGTTATGTATTTTCAGGCCTCATTTTCTTTGCCAAAAACGGAGGCAGGAGATGTATATTCTTCTGTTGTAAGAATACCAGCTGGTTACATTTAGGTATCTTCTTAAATTCCTGCATACATTATATTTAACTACTTAGTAAAACTTTTCAGTCTTCATTAGAAAACTACATTTTTTTTCTCCACATAGCCAGTTAATGGTTTTATGCTGTTGTGAATGTGTAACTTTCAGTTCTGTCATCAGGAGCATTGGTTTTATTGAATCCCCTTCAAATGAGAGTATCGCATACCAGCTTGGATTCAGGTGACAAATTTAGGATATGCAAATATGTGTCTGTGTGTGTCATTTCACTTATGTCTGCCTCTAATCCAGAATCTTATTAATGCTAATACTTGAGGTTTTTTTAAGCATTACAGTTACATAAAAAACACTTTTCATCCTTTCTCTATTGTATCAATTCCAGGCAAGAGTGACTGCTACTAAAAGTGCTCTGCTACTTAAAAATAGTATCTCTGTTCATATGTTTACAGTACTTTATTCTGTGCAGACTAGTGATTTGCACTGAGGCGGTCATATTGACATATTCATACCAGTGTCATAATTTTTAGCATATATATTGCTTGGAGGATTAAGTGTTCCTTATTCTATCATGGAGCCCTTCATAAAACAAACTTCAAGGTTTGGAATGTAGTCTCTAGTATCACATTGCCCATTTGTCTCAATACTGCTTGTGCAACTGCTTATGCATAGTGCTTTTATAGTCAGAGGAACGTATGGTGGTTGATTTCACCTTTTGTTTTCAGTTTATTTGTTTTATAAGTATTACCCAATTATTTGTCCTTCTGAAAGAGAAGAAATCAAAGGTACACAGATAAACATTAGAGTTATGCTTCTAAAAACCTGATATTGCTGTAAAACCTAGTAAAAATTATAATTTAGGGAATTATGTGTCTCTATTTTTGGTGCTGAAATTTGTCACGGAAGGTCACTGTTGACTGGAGAAAGATATATGTTGTATCCATCATCAAAAACTGTAAAAACCAGTCTCTGGAGGAGACAAACTGCAGCACAATCAGATTTACAGATTATGTCAAACTTGAGGGTGCAGTTTGATGCACTTGAGAGCAGTTGTCATTCAGATGAACCTGGACAGTCTGAGGGAATGGACTGACAGAAACCTCAGGGAATTCAGCAAGAACATGCAAAAAAACTTTTGTACTGGTCATCTTAATCTGTTTAAGTTTATAGAGCTAAATGAAAGCACCACTCTTGTCCAAAACCCCACTATGTTACACGCTTACACATAGTTCAGTTAGACAGTCCCATAATATATTTAAAGTTTTTAGAGCAGCTCGTCTTGCTTCTCTCTTTTGGAGTTTGGAAACCCATAAAAGTGTCCTGCTGGGTTGCTGTCCTTTTTCAAAACAGCCGTGCCTCACTGGTTTGCAGCTCCCAGGGAGAAAACAGACAGCTAAAGGTGCTTTGAGTTTCTTTGGCTTCTTTGAACTTTCTACTCAACTTTTATAAACTTACCTGATAGGCGTGCTGCTTGCCTGTCGACTTTTCCATAGAGACCTAATTTCTCCTTCCCTCTGTTGGGTTTGAGTTTATTCTTTCACTTCAGGAGCCTGAGAACCACTGACCGGCATGCCTGGTGTTACGTGTTCATCACTGATAGAAGCACAGAAGATTCTTATGTGCTGAAGTGTCTGTTAATGCTAATGAGTGGAGATTTCACTGTAGTGAAAATGACTGGTTCCCATTAAACTGAAGGACTTTTTCTGCTGCGTTTGACTAAAAATGACTGTCAGATATGCAGAATGTATAGTGGTAATATTTTTTTTATTTGTAATGCCTTTTTCTTAGTATTAAAAAAGGAAGTTAATTTTTCACTTATTTGCTGAACTTGAAAATTGCAGAATGTAGTAAAGATTACAGCAAGACTACAATGTGCCTAGTATAAATATGCACTATGATGGTTTTATGCTTTAGTGGTCTGCTAAACCTTCAGCAGTCCATTGAGCTTTATCCAAAGTGAATTTTCATTACACTTATCCAAGCAATTTTTATGATCTTAGAAAACATACTCCATCTTGAGATTTATTTAGATAAATAATGTTTCAAATTTAGCTGCTCAGGATAACTGCTTGGGAAAAAATAGCTCTTTATGTGGAAAGGCTGCTGTCCTTTTCAGTGCTTGTCTATATACTTACTGGTACTAGGCTCAATAAAAATAACTTTCTTCACCAATACACACAAAGTAGGTGTGTGTTTCAGAGAAAGTTGCAAGCCCAGCTCCCGCTGAGTGCAAGTCCAGTTGTAAGAATGCATGTTCCTTCAGCTCAGGAGAAGTTCCAGAGCAAACTGGATAGTATCTGTTGTCTGTTCAACTCTTCTGGCTGTTCGGTGTTTTCTAAATCTTAACAGGAAACTTTGCCATCACTGCCGGTTTTCCAGGATTCATTTGTGGGCTACCCCATGTAGAGCACTGAAGACACTTTATTGGGGAAGGCATAACATGGCTTTAGCCTCTCTGGCAGACTTTAAACTATGCATGGTTTGTGAGATTATTTTTCTATAGGCATTTTCTGAATTTCAAAAGAGAATATTCTTGGGAAAGGCTGTTGTTTTCAGGCCTTGTGCCTAGAGGACTTTGCAGTGGTATGTCTAGGATCACTTGACAAGATGGGAAGTGTCAGAGCTGGATCATTTTAGGAAATTGGACCCTGTTGGAAAGATTCTTCTTTCAGGCCAGTCTGCAATCTCTGTTGTGTAACAGAGATTGGAGTTGAGACAGGGAGAGCGTTTGTTCCTGGGGTCACTTGCTGTTTGGGACTCCACATACTAGGGATTGCTCGGAGACTTACCCAAGTGCTTGCTGGGCCATCATGGATCCCATTGTCAGCTCTAGTGCTACACTAAGCTATTTGCATCGCTAAAGATGGATAGCTTTCCAAAATTGTAATTTGAGTAATGGAAATGTGGTCTGTAGTGAAATTGTAGATTTGAACTGTGCTGGGGACCTGAAAAAGAAGGCATGCCACTTTTATTCTGCATTCCATAAACCAAATGTGTTAAAGGAGCCAGATTTGCATCTTCAGAGGTTTTATCCTGTTTACACTTTCTTCTTCTTCTCAACAGAATTGATTCTAATTCTGGTTACTGTAAATGCAGTTAGACTAGCTAGATTCTGAGAAGTTGAGACTCTTTGTGTTCTATCTGCACTTCATTGCTTAGATGTTGAACCCACAGCTGCTGCTCTGTGGAGCTTTCAGTGATTGCTGGTAAGTAATAGGGCGTTTTCTTTAGGAATAGAATTGTTGCATCTGCCAGAAGGAAAGCAATTTAGGACAAGTGCAAAAGGGTGTAATTCACATAATATGGAAGGCTCCATATGCCACGCTTTTTGCAAGAGGGGAAAAAAAATAGTAGAAGAGGAAGTAGGGATGTTTGGACAGTTTCTTATAGTAATTAAAAACACAACTGTTAAAACCAGATTTATGTTCAATAAAACTTAATAATGCTACCTAAGATTTCTCAAAAAGATATGTGTCTCTATCTGCATACAAATTTCTTTACTATGGCAAGACCTGTGCTGTGCTTCCTAGGGCAGCACAGGTGATTCTTGCTCTCTTACCTTGTTTGTGTTTAGTCATTTGGGCTGGGGGCTTGGAACAAACAAAACAGCAAAGTAAAAATCCTTTTCTGGGCTCCACAGCCACTCTGACATGGGACATCTAGCTCCCTACACAGACTTGTCCACGTTTTGGGCATTTGAGTTGCAGAATAACTATGGCATTGGTACAGTTCTGTGAGGATGTTACTTAACAGTTTCTATGTTAGCCTGCTTTAGTAAAACAGTACTACCCTTTTCTGCCTGTGTGGAGGGGAAGTGACACTGGCCTGGGGCTGATTTTGCTTAGAATATGCTGAGAAGTCTGTGCACAGCAAGTCAAGATGTGGAGCAGTGGTGAATGCAGTGCAGAAATTATTTGATTGGTTTCTGCATTGTCAGCTGGAGTCTCACTGAGTTTGTTAGCTTCAGATATGAGCTTAATCCCTGGGAGACTGTTCCCACAATAGTCACCTTCCAGGGTTCAGACTCAGGCAAGGTTTCTAGAACTGGGGTAGCCATGGTCACTCTTGAGCTGAAATTAGTAAGTTCCACCCTGGAAATAGTGTAAAAGTTCTTTCCAAATGGCAGTGTGTGTGTGTTGTTCAGGGTTATCGATTCATAACAATTTTTGTTACTGGTTTGTAACCTGTCTGAGTAGAAAATAGAAAACTCGAGTCTTTGAGTAGAGTTGAAGGAGGTTGTGGGGGATTTTTTTTTGCTTTGTTTCTGGGCTTAGAAAGGAACGTACTCAATTGAATTCACATCTGGTTGGCTGATTTTCTTCATGGAGAAACTCCAAATTCATTGTGAAGATTAGAGTAAGCATTTATGGGTTTTCAGGATTTTGAATGGAATTTGAAGTATTGTGTTTTCAAGCAGTGAACAAATCAGTTTTCTCATAGGTATTGGTTCATGTTCTAATTTTGGCATTTCTTAGTCTACATTCTAATTTTAAGAATTGTTTTATACTTCGTGTTGTGTCTTGGGATTTTGTAATGTGCTCACTCTGTTTGCAGAAAATGCACACTAATTCATTGAAGTTCCTCACGACAAAAAGTTCTAATCTAAAAGACGTTGCCAAGTTAGCTGGAATCAACTGATTTATCAAAATAAGCTGCTTCTTAATGGGAGTGGAATTTGAAAATCATAAAATATTGATGAGTCTATTAATATGTACAATTTGTTTTAAAAGAGTACAAACACGCTATCTTACTGTTGTCTTATTTTCTCCATAATAATGGTTAACAAATGTATTTATCTGAAAGAGGTCTCATAAGCAAGATAAATAAAAAATGTTTAGCCTGTAAAAAGGACTTGCCAGCTAAAAATGTCTTTCCTTTCAAACTTTATGAATCCCCTCTTTTGTATTTAAACTCATAAATTGCAAATTAATTAACTGTTTTGTGTAAATTACTCTGTATTTTTTGAATGCTGAGCATTACAAAACTTCAGAGTTCTCCACAATTTTGGCATTACATGATTGATTCATTACTGGCATGTGGCTCCGTCTTTATTCATATATATATATATTTTTTTTTTTTTTTTTTTTTTTTTGTGCTGTATTCTAAGAAGCTTGCACTAAGTTTTTCTTGATCTCCTCTGTTTGAAAAATGAAATTTTTTCCTTGATTAAAATGAATTAAAGCTAATGCCTAGCTGAGATTTTTCTGTGCTTCATGTTTTAGAAGTTATCCTGTCTATGCATGTCTGCTGATACAGTAGACTAAAATTGTGTTTGAACCTTTGTGCTGTGTCACAAAGGCAGACCTGTTTGCCTACATTATTTCATATAAAACCAATCATTTGAGCCGTCGGGTTGATAATGATATTGTAAGTGTATTTACTTGACTACAATTAGAAACAGTTTATGTTAAGGATATGAGTGGGATGCAGATATTACTAAAGTAATTACTTGTTTTGGTAATTGTGATGCAAATGGAAGCCTCACAAAATGATCACGTGGTCATATTTGAGATTTGAGTTGGTTGGTTGAAGACATGCTTTGGCTTGTTTTCTGGCTAAAGAAGAGGATAAAACTTTAGATTGAAAGTAAATGTTCTGAAGAGCCCTGACAACATTTTGGTGTTTTTCAAACTTCAAATTCTTTGGTGTCAGCAGGAACTTGAATATTGTCAACAGCTTGTTGCAAAACATCTGTGGACCGAGAATCTAAAGAATAAGTTCAAGAAAAGAACTTTTTCTGCCAGTTCCGAATGTTTTTATAAGGAAGATTGTAAGGTTTCTGGAGCTTTTTCCTGAGTCCTCCATTCACTTTATACAATGTTCTCTAAAAGTTGTCTTTGGTTAGCCTTGTCAAAAGAGAAAACCCACCTGAGATTTTTGTTACAGTATGTTAATGTAGAGACAGAAGTCCCTCAACAGTGGACAGATGCTCAGTGGATTTTCTTTCTAATTTAATTTTAATTTCCACACTGTGTTGAAGAAGATCTCCAAACCTGTTCAGGCCCTTAAATTGGTTCAAAGAGGAGGATGCCCATAGAATGATGCTGTTCTGGGTTGATGACTGAGTCCATGTGGTACAAATTCTCTCTGGTGTTGCTCTGGTATCCTTAAAGTATGAAAACTCTTGAGCTGTCACAATGAAGTGAACTTAAAAAAAAAAAAGATTTGGAGTTTTTATTTTCATTTTGCATAGAACCACAAGCAGGCATCAACACCATCCATTTCTTTTGGTCATGTTTCCATATGTTTTTCCTCACAGTTCTATGGATGTGTAAAGTTTCTGTTCCAAGAGAGGAGGAGAATCTATTTGCATTATATTACTGTACGAAGAGGGGTTTGAGGCATGACTGATGCTATAACCTTGTTCTAGGAATGGTTGCCATCACTGTCCCACAGTTCTCTCTTTAGAATGGGTTTTTGTGTGGATTTTTGTTTGTGATTTTTTTTCTAAGATAAGTCTTAACTTTTTATTGATTAGAATAAATTTTAATTCAGTACTCTGAAGTATTAAATATCTTAGATCAAAACCAAGTAAGATCACTCGAGATCCTAGATAAATCGAGATTGTCATCTCCTACTGTAGCCTCTGATGTGTTGAAAGTCATTGTGGAAGGGTCTAAAGTCACTTTCTTTGCTGTAAATGATTGTTCCCTGACACACAGGCAGTTCCTTAGAGCTGCTGTATTCAAGGCTCGTAGCACAACATCATGTCTTATTAAGATTTGACAATTTTAAGTCTGAAGCAACTTTGCCAAAACTTAAATACCTACTTCCCAATTTTATCATGCTAGTAATATTGCTGAGTTTCCTGCCAAATTAAATTTTTTTCAGAAGTGTGTCTGCTCAGCATTTCTGAAAGTCTTGCCCTGTGAGTGGGGTGTCCAGCTGTAGCGATTAGGGAGTACCTGTAGGAAGTGGCTTTTCACCATCACACGATCAGTGGCAGAGGCACAGGGTCGTATGCCAGTTCCTAAGGCAGCAGTTGGTCAGCTGTGTGACTCGTCAAACACGTGTCGTTTTACCATACAAACACTTCCTTTGATTTCTTTATGCTTATAGTTGCCTGCCTATTGCAGATGTTCTCTCCCTCTCTTAGAAGCAATGAATGTTCTTTGGACCATTTGCATGCTTAACTCTGGATTTAAGAAATCACCTTTAAAATTCAACAATGTCAAATACAGAATTATGCATTTTATCTTCCTTATTTTACAGTTAGCTCACAAATGCTTTTAGTGAGGCTTGTTAGGAAATGTTTGGATTTTTTTTTTACCTTTTGTTTTTCTTTCTAATGCTGATTGCGTGTTGTGTCATAAGAGAGAATGGCTGTTTAGCTCTTTGCTTTCATAGCAGTCTTAGTTTCCTTATGTAGGCTGTAAGTGAAATGTATCCTTCCATGGTCTGGGCTGCACATCAGCATGGTTCTGCCTCAGCAGAGTTGTCTGAAATCCATGTCAACTGTCAGTAGGAACTTCACTGATGTATAGGAAGCTCACTGTGCATTATGCTGTCAGTGTTTTCTATCCAGCTCATCTTATTTCTTTAAACAGATGATATGCACAGCTTTTCCCTATTCCGTCACTTTTATGAAGTTCCTTTTGCTTGCTTACAGGTGACACATGTACGGGTGATGAATTAACTAGTAAAATTGGTTTGCTGTGCAAGAAGGAATTGTGAAGTCATCTTTATATTCCATCTGAATTTCCTCATTTGCATAAAATGTTTCTAGTAAACTAGAAAGTGGCTGTAGTCAGTTGTTCAGGGAGATGAGTAATTTCCCGCTCTCAGCTTTCTACTACTGGGAAGTAGTAACATCAGTTTATACCCTACTTTGTGGAGTTTGGAACAGTTTCCAAATCAGTGTGGAAATACTGGATTTAAAATAATTCTCTACTTTTGGACAGCTTTGTAATGTGCTGAAAGATGCAAAGTATGTAGTTGAGTATCATCTTGTCTCCTTAGGCATGTTTTGAACAATAGTTTTAAAGTGTAAAAAAAAAAAAAAAAAAAAAAAGGTTTTTAAAAAAGTGCAAGTCATTGAAGCAATTGAAAACAATTATTGTTGCATTTAAGTAGTACAGTAGGTGGATGACACTTTAGATGAAAAGTTGATTAGTGAAAATGTTGAGCTGAAAATATTGTGCAACTTTTTAAATGCATCTTGAAAATGCATTTAATGTTACTTGAATATTTATAACTTTTTAATCTCAAGAATACTGGCTTTAAATCACTGAAAGTGATCATTAAATCTGCGTTTCCCTCATGAAATCTATCTGATAATTGTACAGCTGCTAGCAAGTCATGGGGTTTATAGAAAAAAGGATATGATCAGGCTTTGTGTTTGTAGTATTTCTTTTCCTTTTAGTAACTTGTGTTTCAAACTGTTGAGTTACAAGCTATCTTTCATAGATGGACACTTACTTTTTAAGGCATGTATAACTCATAGTAACAAATTATGTACAGTTTCAGAAATAATTGTTTTTCTCAGCTATGTAGTCTCTATTTTATGGAGAGCAGAATGTAAATCTTTAGAAACTCCTAAGAGTAAGTCAGTGTAAAGATTATCAACTTTTTTGTTTCATGCTACTTTTAAGTCTTCTGAAAACCAAAGTAGTTAATTGTACAATTTGCTCTTCTTTTGCTATAAGCAAGACACTGTTCTTGATTGTTGTTCTGTGCTGTACTTTTTACTTTACCATGCAAGCAGAGCTTAATTCACTGCGTAAGCTATCTTTGCAGCTGTTGTTGAGCAGTTGGAGACAAAAAGAGAAAACAGACAGTAGAATTATAATTATGAGGAGCAAGTGGACCTAAAGATTAGTAAGATAGGAAGAATAACCCTAGTTTTAATTGTAACCACATCTATTAGCTAACATGCTATTAAACATCATTGTATCTGGGGATTTACATTAAATAATGTGAAAATGTATGCATTCTGGTTTGGAGAAAGAAGACCTCTGCTTTTTCTCGTGTATATTGTAAGACATCTGCTGACATTGCACTGGTAATTATGAACACACCTGATAGAATATGCCACATTCTTAGTGTTGGGGGGGGTCTTTTGTTGTTTTGTTATGTTTTTGCTACTGAGTAAATCAGAGAAGTAAGGAAAAGTCTTCAACAACTGGAATTAAAGATGTTGGTGAAGATCCAAGTTATTTAATTCAAGAATATTAAACAAGTGTTCTTAAAAATATATCTTAATGCATTTAGCTAAGCACAACTGCACCTTACAAAATGCACAGTCACCACAGAAGTGGAAGAATGCCGAGATCGTTCAAATCCCATCATATCATTCCAGAAATTGTAATCACTATTGTTACGGTTAGAGGGTGGGGTCAGTGCTTCAGGCAAGAGACCAGCAAATAACATATTGTGGTGCCAGTTTTATGAAGATGGGTTTTCAGAAGTGGGCAGTGTTAGGCAGTTGAGTTCCATCAGTTAAATTGTACATAATTTTGTTATTCATGTTGTGTGTAGGAAAATCTATGTTATGATAGACAACTAAAGAGCTAAAATACGTAATGCTATTTGTTCCTTATTGCTATGATTTCATGTTTAGGAAAACAATCATGGATTACTTTTGTTTCTGAGACAAGGTCTGAGATTTTCTTCCTTCAGCCTACCAGTTTCATTTTTACAAGACAGGAATTATATCTAGGAATTGTTTGTGTTTCAGAGTCTTCAGGGTAGTATACTCAATGTAAGCAAACAAACATCATCTATCATTCATGGTGGTTGAAGCACTAAGGCTTGGACAATGGGCCCAAGCCAGAGTTGACCTGTAGATCAATTCTGTATATTGTACTAACAGGTATTAGTTATAAGTTATAACCAACCACCTATTCTGATGTAAAAGGAGCAAGTGTTGAAGCCTGAGGCCCTGAACCGAAACTGTTAACTCTGTAGGCATTAATGAAATATGCGTGGAGGATGTAGCTATCTGCAATGTATCCTTCCCTTCCTTTGTATGTGGGTAGAACAACAGAGTCAGGGAGGCAGGTCTCTGTCCCCAGACCTGACGGGAGACCCCGTGCAGAATCCCATCAGATAAGCAGGGAAACTCCCTGAGCTTCTCCCCTGAGCCCTGGCCAGGCTCTGGGGGAATCTAATGTGAGATTGAAACCAGGTATTTCCACTCCAAACCAAGGTGCCAGCTCTTCTGGCTTGCTGATTTTGGGGTATATAAGGGTGGACCCGCTCACAGCGACTTTGGAGCCTCAGCTACGGGTGGACGCACCACGTAGGATTTCCCACTTGCCGGGAAAGGCTCTGCAAACCCTATTCTATTATTTAGTTATTTCTAGTAAAATACACCTGCTCCTTTCACTCTGGTGTCTGAGTTTAATTGGTATCCCTAATCAGCAAAACAGTGGTACAGAGAAAAGCATTCCATTCTCTCAGGATCAAATCTTGGTTACAGCGTTGCTGTCTCTTTGTGGTTTTGGGGGAATATTTTTTGGAATAGGCAGTTTCTGGTGAGACGTAAAACTGAGGTCTGCCCACTGTAAGCACTAAAGATCTGTCCACACAAATGTAGGAGTGTTACCCACTTTGTTTTCTTCAAACTTCTATCTAAATGACATTCTGCCTGCATTTCTTCAGCAGCTTTCCTGTGTTGAAGTGCATTATGTCCAGCTTTAAAATAGTTTTGAAATTTCCTGAATGGAGGAAAAGTTTCAGAAAGGGTGTGTTGCTCTTCATGAATGGGACACCTTCAGAGTGACACTGCTGAAAGTCAAGGTGAATTGGATTGCGGAAGACAGTGAAGAGAGAGTTCTTTAGCTGTACAAATGGCTGCACAAAGAAATAGCAGGACTCTGTTACACTGTGAAGTTTGGGTTGAGGTGAAAGATCTTTGGACAGTCCTAAATGAAATTGTCTGGTGCAACTGTCCATAACTGCAGTGGGTTCAAAGGCTTGGGTAAGCATGGATCCCAGTGCTTCAGTAGCATTGCATCTCGTACTTCACTACTAACAGAGATTGGATTTTAGGATTTATTGCACTGATGTTGGTAGCAATTAGTTGAAGTGTATGCTGATTGAATAAACTGAGGATTTAGAAGTAAGTATGGCCACAAAAATTAAGTAAAATCATGTCCAGAAGTATTAATTTAACCAAAACATTTCACAGGTGGACAGCTCAGAGATGAGAAGGTTTAAGGCACACATGAAGGGTTTTCAGTGTATTGATTTGGTGAAGTATGGAAGAAAATGAATACCTGCATCAAAAAAAAAAAGTTATTTTTCAGTGTGTGGTTAAATAAGAAAAAAGTAAAGAATAGTAGTGAGGGGGAGGTAAAGTTTGTATAAGGGGAAGGTAAATTCTTGGTCTAGTTTTTAAAATCTTGATATTGCTGTTCAAGAGAAAATCCAAGAAGAGTTTCTGCAAAGGAGCTGATGTTGTTGGAGCAAGGAAAAAACAGTTGCTCAGCAGGATATTTAAAAACAAGTTAAAATTATAGTGGTTTAGTTCCTCAGTATAGTGATCAAACAATGTGGTATCACAAAGTATGTAGTTATCAATAGAATGTAAAAGAAAGACATTTATTAAATGTTGTAAGGAAATAGTATACGATAAAGCAAGATTAGTCAGAGGTAAGTGAAGAATGGGTCAAAGAGATGCGAGTCACTGGGTAACAGGAAGAGTACGTGGTCAGCTATGGCAGAAAATTACATTTTCCTGGATGCTGGTGAGGGAAGACCAACTGAAATAGGTTTTGTGGATAATGATTCAAGTTTTGGTCTGCCACTCAGTCTGGAAACTTGTTTATATATTCAGTTCTTACTCTGAAGTGCTGATATATCTCTGTATATTTTTTTGCTAATTTCTTTTGGCTTAACGATAATGAAATAAATGACATCTTTGTTGACCCTTCTCTAGTGTGGTTATCTCACTGGTTTTGAATCATAAAATGATAGAATCGGTGATTTGAGGGCATGGGGATGTCACTCTGTTACTGGCAGTGTGGAGGGGGCTGTTTGACAGCTTTGCCATTACGTGCAGACATTTGATGGCAACTTGGAGGTACTGTTTAGCTGTGGTTTACAAATGAAGAACACCAGTCCGTGACCTCTCTCATAACCTGTAGTTTTAGATAACATTGTCTAGATCCTGACAGAACTGTTCTTTCCATTCCCTTGCTTAATTTTGACCTGGAAATGTGGTATGTTTTTCTTTCCCGTATGTACTGTTGAGCTGCGTAAGTAAGTCACTTCTCTCTTGCATGCACTTGTTTATTTTATAACTTTTTTTTTTAATGGATATGTGGAGGAATGTTTTTAAAATACGTCAGTTGTCCCATGGTAATGCAAATGTTTAGGTTTTAGCTATGAGAGGTTAAGTTATGAGAAGAGGGTTTAAAATGTTGATATTTTGTAGTTTGAGATAATTGCTTGGAGAAGGCCTCAGACATTTTCAGTAGGCCTGTATGTCAGCCTATCCATGTTTGCTGTAATGGATCGCTTTCCATATTTGCAGAGGGACAGAAAGTTAAACCAGGTCATTAAAATTCACTGCACTGTAACAAATAAGTCAATGTACTTGTATAGTTTTCTTCTGAGAAATTCCTCCCCAGGTGCAGGACTTTGCATTTCCCTTTGCTGGACTTGATGAGAACTTCTTTATACATGAACCTAGAAGAATTCTTGGATATAAGTTGTTTGGATCCAGGTTAAATATTTTTAAAAAGTCATTATATAACTAGTGTCATCTGGATGACCTTTTCAGTATATACATACTATAGCTTTTTGATAGTTCAGTATAGACTATCTCTGAAAATATAAGCTTCAGTCTTTCAGCAGTGCTAGTGTGATTTTTTTTTTTTTTTTTTCACAATAAAGCTAAGAGGAGCTGGTTCTTTTTAAAATATATTTATTTCCTAGCCCTAGGCAAAATTCTGCAAAATTTGAAGTTCATTAGGACATCCGACTGTCAGACTTTTATGTTCATGTATTAAAGATTTGATTTCAGTTAAAAATAAAGTAGAAGGTAGTTCTGGCTTTACATGGGGAGTTCTTTTTGTTCTGCGTGAAATGTAGTTTATGAAATAAAGTACAGTAAAATTCTGACTACTTGCAAAAATGTGTAAGCCTGTGTTAATAACTTGGTCTCTACACAACTAGTGTTTTCAAGTTGCTGAGGCTTAAGTTTTTAAGGACATAATTATTATTCTGAAAATCTAGGGGGTGGGGAGATAGTATTTCTGGAAAAATAATCCATTGGTTTCTGTTTTGGTACAAATCTGTGCTTAACTGAAAAATCATTTTGGCAGTCCAATCTGAGTTTATCTGTGTGGGCCAAAACCATTAGGCAGCATCTACTGCCCGTTACCCTTTTTTGTAAGAAAAATAAATTGTTTCTTAAATTGCATGGTGTTGACTAGCAAATATGGAAATAGCAGAAAATTTCTGTAATGTTTTAAAGGTCCTTGAATTCGCAAATACTCTGAAAAAATGCTTTTCTTCTGTTGAGTGTAGGACAGTATCATTAGCTGTTCAAATGTCGTGGGTCAACACATGTTTCCTGGCATGCAACTGTTGAAAGGGGGTTTTTTTGCTTGTTTTTTAGTTCTTTTTAATGTAACCCATACACACATTGTCAAAGCTCATCTATTATTCTTCTAATGTTTGTCCAGTACCGCATAGTTATTTTCAAATTTTCACTTAATTTGTTTGGAGTTTACAGAAAATATTTTTCATATTATTTTTCTTTAGTATGATCTGTTTCATATTTTGGAGATTTAGGAATGTAGGAAACATTGATGCGTCAGGAAATGCTGCGTGCAGTAGGGTATTTCTGCTCATCTTGTATCATTACTCCTGAGACGAGATGATGAATATGCTAATATGTTTGCAGGCAGCTTTGCAGTCCTTGCTGCTCAGATAAGATCATCATGTCTCAGATGTACTCTTCAGCACTTATGACATAGTCATCATCTTACCGACATAGGTTGTGTCTTGAAGTAGCGTTTTATGAACGTCTTCCTGATAGATGGTATTTAAGTTTTACTGTGAGTGCATAGTAAACCATATGTTGTTACTGCTCTGTTGAAATGTTACCTGACATGTTCTGTTGCCTAAAGCAGTGGCTTCGAACTTTCATGGCCGTGTAGGTGTCAGTGCTGAACTACTAATGCATTGTAGATCTTAGGTTTCAGTCTCCTTTCAAACTGGACCGTAGCAGCAGTGATTTGCTTGCTTGTGGGTAACTTCAAACAGTTTCACAGTCTTCTAGAGATGGCTTTTTCCAATATAGTAATATTATATGTTAGATTAGGGGGAAAATAAAAGAACCAAAAGTAGTTCAGTGTTTCAGTAGTTCAGAGTGGTTAAAAAAGCCCAAAAGTTTTCAGGTGATTTTTATATTGCCTGTATCATGAAAGAATAAGTAGTCATTCTTTTAAAAGAACATGCTGTCCTCTTGGATAGCCGTATTGCACAAGTGATGTCCAAGTCAAGTGTGTGCTGGGGTTGGTTTGGTTTTTTTTGTTTGTTTTACTTTTTATTTTTCCTGCAGATGGCTTCCTCTTGGGTATAATTTGGAATAAAATTCGGTACTGTTAAGTGTTTTGGCTCTTTATTTTATTCAGAGTATGTAAGACATTACAGATGCCTTGAAATATTTCTATTTCCTCTGTATGCTTATGGGACAGTAGAAGGGAACCCCCCATGGTTGACTAGTGCTTCTATTTTTACATACAGGAGTACCGCTAACATTTGATTAATTCTGGGAAAGAAACATGTTAGTTAATGTTTCCAATGAGAACATGATTTTGACAACTTAATTTATACCATTCAATAGCTGCTTCTATTTTGTAGTAATTATTTGATTACAATTTAACATATGTATAATGATAATAACAATCATACATTTTTCCCCATCTCCTGTGTGGTTTACGTGAAAAAGATGTGGTTTCTGTTTCTACTTCCTGCATTTCGAGATAAGCTGTAATTGATGATGTTCAATGATGTTCAACTTCAAAGGACTGTAAGTGCAGCCCAGGTGCCTTTGGATACAAGAGGCTGGCATTATTCCACCAGCAAAAAACGTAAGAGCAGGCCTTTTCTGTGTATGCTGTCACTGCAGAGGACACTTGTGTGCATTTGGAATGTGCAAGTGTGCTTACAGGGGATATTTTTTTCTGCATTTGTTACCTGTTGTGGGATGGAGGGGGAAATATGTGGTTTTTTTGAACAGTAAAGTTAAGAGCTTACATTTTTCAGTCCTCTTAACGTTGCATTGTTTTAATTACCAATAACTGTCATTTTTAAGCAGTAAAATATTTTACAAGTATTGAGTCTGACATTATTTTGTATTATGTTATAAAGCCAAGACAGAATTATCTAATCCCTACCAACCCACTTGAAAAATATTTATTCCTTCATATCCAATTCTACTCAGTACTTTCCAAGAACCAAATTTTATGATATGATACAATGTTTTGAGTATGTTGCTCATAAACGATAAATTTTACTTTCTTTTTAAAACATGTCAGTTTATTTTTTAAAACTTTTTTTTTCTGGCTTTACAGAGAAGACCATATGCAATACATCAGTTTATTTAGTCTGAGGGGATTCTGTTAATTAACACCACTGATTTGTAGTCACATAGGCAAGGCAGGCCAGCCAGACTTCTCTGCAGTACCTGCCAGCCCCGTGAACTGCTGGATTGCTGCCGCTGGCTCTCTTGCAGAAACTCAGATGTCCAATTAGGTAGGTGGAATTAGGTGGAAACTCTGTCTGAATCTCTGTGCTTGAATGGTCAAAGCTCTGAAGTATGACATCTGATTATAATCATATAATGTAGAGCTTGAAGTGTTAGGAGCATGTTCAGGCCCTGAAAATGAAAGAACAAGAGGTTTCACACACAGATTTCCAGGTCCCACACCAGTCAGGGCTGACTTGTGCTGACACACATAGACTGAATATTTCCTTGCAGAAGTTGTTCAGTTTTAATACTTGAGGGACTGCAGCTGAGGGGAGCCTAACACCCTGATAACCTGTTCCCGTTTTCTTACTTTGAGGTTTGAATTTTTATGACTTCTGGATCTTGTAATACACTGGATCTGGAACACATCTGAAATCCTCTTCCTAGGAAACACCTTATCTACGTATAGCTACTCTATAAAGTACTTCTCAGCTCTCTCTGCAATAAACTAAAAAAGCTGAGGTCTTTTAATCTCATGATATGACACTTGCTTTCCAGCCCCAGGCATCCTTTTTTGTCTTATTTGGAAAACTCTCTTCTGCAATGTCTACACCATGTTCTAAAGTGATTTTCTTAGCAGCTTTGTGAGTGCCCAGTAATGACACATGGGAAAGGATGAGGCTTTTTAGCTGGGAGGCGGAGTGAGGGGAATTAGATAATACTTCTTCAGTAGAGGTGGCTTCAATGATGTGTGTCTCTGCTAACAGTTTTCTTGTCTGTCAGCAAGATGGTCTTTTAATCCATGGAATATGCTGGACTAATGTCACCCAGTGCACTTTTAGGATATAATTGTCACAAAGCATCAAATCAGATATCTTTAAGAAGAAAAAAAGAAAAAAGTCGAAGTATACCATGTGGTTGTGGTTGCATTTATTAGCTGTTGTATTTCTGTTACCCCACCCCCTAAAAATTCTTTTAATCGCTTGTTTTCTACAGAAACACAGCAGTTCTGATTCTATTTGTATCTTCAGTTTATCTTTTATTAATTTACCTGAGTGGACTGTTGTGCTGAACTAGTCTGTAATTTCTCGTGGACATTCTTTTTACCCTTTCAAAGCACTGGAGTAATGTCTGCAGTTTCTAGGCCTCTGGGATTTCCTAATTTTGGGAAACTTGTGGAATATTAACTTTACTGAAGAAGAGCTCCTCAGTTCTTTTCTCTTGCATGAAAGTTACTTGAAGTAGTCTGTTTGAAAATGTTGAATTTTATCAGAGGATCTCACATTGTTCTTTCTAAATTACTTTTTTTAATTCCAGTAATATTTTATGACAGAGGCATGCTCCCCGTAAAAACTACTAATGCTCTATTATATGGTCTCTTATAATTATTGTAAAGTGGAGAATGGAGAACATACAAGTTGCAGTCTTCTGGTGATAATACAAAACTCAAATTTAAGATGCCTTCCAAACATGGAGTACATCGGAGAAATGCCAAAAGGAAGGAAAAGTGGTTGCTATGATTTGATAGGAACTTAACAAGTACAAACTTTCTCAATGCCAAACTTCTCTGAAGTTTCATTTTGACAAGTTTCTCTTATTATCTTAGTTTAGAAACTGCTAAATTCTGCAAATCTACCTGGAGGAAATACAGTCCCTTCATCAAAATAGCTGTTTACTGGCATGCAACAGCACGTGTGAAAGCATCCACAGTGGCACAGAGCCTTTTTGTTTATACTGGACCTTTTGCCAGACAGACTCTTACCACACCCATTAAGGACATCCTGTAATGTAGCCCAGTAGTAATGCCCACTGGTTATAACACAGGCCTCGGTTTTGTGGAAAGAGAGGACGATATTGTTGACCCCATTTTTCTGCACAGGAAACTGAAACTTAATGGAAAGCACCAAACTGTTCAGCTGTCTTTTCGTGCCACTTATTTTACTGTGTTCTTGGGGGAGTGCTGACAGGAAACACATTACATATTTTTATTAATTAATGCCGTGGAAAAGTAAAATTCAGTAGTAGCAGCCAATGTACAGAACTTCGTTAATGGCATACATTTGTATCGCAGTCCAGTAAATTTTTTTCATTTCAGGTCCTAGTGTACATGAGGTGATGTTTCTTTGTGCTGTTTTTAGCCACATTTCATTTTCTATGTGTATGTACTTTTCTGTGTGTATGTACTTTCCATTTTGTTTCTTTGTGGAAATTCACACCTGCAAAAGGGAAAATTGTTTGTGACCTAAACTGGGAGGTAGTAACAGAAGGCATATAAGAAGTAGTTAAATGCCCAGAATGAACAGACCAGTATACCACCCTTTCTGTAAATTCCTTTGCTTATTTTTAAGTTTTCCTGAGTGAATAAAGGTTTTGGTGCAGTGAACTGTTGCAGTTATCCCTGTCCCTTGCATTTCTGGTCAGTTTGAGGGTGAGGAGGGCCTGCAGAGTGAGGTGCAGTGCAGCGGCTGGTGGCAGTGCCTGCTGCAGCTGCACGTCTGGCAGGTAGGATGTTCAAGGCTTGTGTTCTGTGTTTTGTCATCTTGAGGCTTTGGCACCCCTTATAAATCTCTTAAGCCCATTTTGCCGTTTAGTTGCTAGGCCTCTGTCAATTCTGATCAATGTTCTTTGTAGTATACACTGTATTACCACGTACTTGAACCCTTCTGACAACTTCTAAGGAGTTAGAAGATCATGAATGCAAAAATCTTAACAAAAGGCTGCTTCCCCCTTTTTTTTTTTTTTTACAATTGCTAGAGAGCAACAGAATGTATGTTCAAACATGGTGGCAAGGCTGGATGTGGTTTTAAGTGTGGTTTAATATCTGATTGTGCAGGTGTAAGCTATAAAAATAAGATAATGAGGACTGTGTATTACAGCAGTATTTTATATAACATTGACCAGTTCCTCTGAAGGAATATTTAAGCATTAAAATGTCAAATCAAAATTTATGATCATATAAATAGCTTACTATGTGCCAGTTGTAATTGTTGAGTGATGTATGTTAATTACCCTGCTGTACTTTTTTTTTCTGACGTTCAACTGGTGCAATAATTATACTTGTACATGCTGTTTATCTTCTGAAATATAGTTTATAGCATTATCTAGAATATGATTTGGGAAGTCATTAAAGACTTGAAAAAGTTTATGGCTGCTGCTGTAACACAATGCTACTACTGTCAAAAGAGAAAGAAAGAAAGAAGGCAAGGAAGAGAGGAGAGAATAAAGAGTGCATTAGGCAAGGTTAATATTTCATGCTTGACTGATAAATATATATAAAATGCTCATTTATGTTTATAAATGGAAGCTGTTTTTCTAGGCTTGTATACCTCAGATGTCTACCAGTCTCCTCAAGTGTATAAACATTGGTCAGTAAAAATAGAAAAAAAAAAACAAACAACAAACTGTTGTCTTAGTGTCACAATGCTTTTTGGAAACCACTCCTGAGCAGAAGCTGTTTAATAGGTTGAGGGACAAAGATGCTGCTTTATTCACTTCATGCTGAAAATCAAAGCACAAACGTTTAATACAGATAATTAATTTCTTTTTTAGTGTACTTCTTTCAGTAATGCTTTAGGAATATTCTAAATACCAGATATTTTCTACCCATACTGTCTTTTTTGTCTCATAACCATACAATTCATTTGCTATAGACATCTATTCTTCAGATTGAAGTATAATTTACTAAAATCATGCTTTGCTTGAATTTGTTGCGGCATTGAAATTACTTTCTGCTTTCGTGTTGAATATTTGTTATCCAGACTTCTCATTATTCTTTTGACCAACGGTGTCATTGGCAGCAGTTATTACTGACTAACAAACATTTCTTGGTAAATTTTTCTAGAGAAATTTTGAAGGCAAACTATGTGTTCCTGAATTTCAGTTGCAAGTCCTGAGTTTAAATTTATGACTTTTTAACTTTTTGATGAAGTTTAAAATGTATGTTAACACACAGATTCTCTGGCATAAACTATCTGCTTTGGATACCTAACGTATTCCTGCTTGGTTTGACATATTGATGTATGTCTGAGAATTTCTGGTTACTGTCCGCAGCTGTCTTACTCTTTTTGCCTCGGGTAGCCCAGAGCATGGCGGGTGTGTTGGGTCTTGTTGGGGGTGGTGGTAAAAAAAAATATTCTGGATCCAAGGGTCTCAGAATTTTTAAATTGCCATAAGATTATCCTGATGGGAACTTGGCTGAAAATAGGAGGAGGGAGTGTGGTTTAAAAAACTGAATAAAAAGTCCAGACTATTAATTATTTGCACAAGCCCACTAATTTAGCATTCTTACTAAACATGATTAGAATAGAGATGTTGGAAGTTCATTTTGAGAAGACCACCCCATTCGGAAGGTCATAATGAATCCTGTACCATTTCTGAAGTAAAGACATTAGCATACAATACTTATTTGTGAATCACCACATCTGTAGTCTAAGTTGGTTTTGTTCAGAAATAGTCAGAAGGTTATTTCGCAGATTTTATTTTTTTTTAATAAGTCACTGGGATGGAGATATTAAGTGTCCTGAAAGCAGAATAAGAAGCTGGTTTCCCAGTGGGTGTAGTTTTCTTTCTAGAAGCCAGTTCAAATATTTTTTCGGAAGATAAACCAGGAATACAGTCCTTATAGAAATGCTTTTTAGAAGTCTGCGTTTTCAGCACAGCAGTTCATTGTGGAAAGGTGTTTAAAATTACACAATCTTATGAGGTTTAAAAAGAAAAAAAAAGTAATGAATTTGAAACTAATTTTTTTCATGTGCATGTGTAGTTGTACATATACCCAGGCTTATATATCTACTAGTATCTGGGGGTGCTTAACCTGGTACTTGATGAATTTCCGTGAAAGGCTTCTCTGTCTCTAGGACTTTGGAGGATGAATTAGCTGACTTCAACTGAGATGTTCCCAAATATTCTAACTTTTCTTCTTTTGTTGGACTTCTGCTGCAGGGCTTCTGTAAGAAGCTTGAGCATCTGATTATTGAGGATCCCTTTAATCTGTCGCTCCAATTAGATAATTCCTTGTCTGTTGCTTGTGCAGGATTAGTGCCATTGAGATCCAATGGCATCTTTCAGGCTTAGAAAGCCCAAGAATGTGGTTGAGGGTCTTTTCTCTGAGGGGGAGTGTTTCTTTGACATGCTTTTTATGTTTGACCGAGGAGCTGACTACTGAGGCAGAAATGGCCATAGTACATGATGGGAGTCTGTCCCAGGCAAGGAGGGGCAAGATTATTCACCTGTAATTCTTCTTGGATGGTAATATCACCTGTGGTCACAACCAACCTTCCTGCTGCTTCTAATATGATTCCCCAAAGTATTTCAACCAATTTCAGGTGTGAGGGACTAAGAGACAGGTATTGTCCAGTAACACCAGCATGCGGAGGCACCTAAGTGTGGTTTGTTGATTGCTAAGGGGAGAAAGCAGTTCCCTGATTTCAAATGGACACTGCGCATTCACACTCTGTTTGCCTTTCCTGTGTCTTTGGTGTCATAGGTTAGCAAGTCTGAAATGAATGGATTAACTTTGCCTTCTTAAGCTGTTTTCCAGCTTCAGCACCCTGCCAGCCTCTGAGTGGACGGGGTGGGAGAGGTGGGCAGGGGGTTGCCCACCATCAGGAGAGATCCCGGCACCGGGCTCCAGCGGTTCACAGGTGCCACGAAGTGAATGTGTAAAGGTTCATCCTGGGCAGCTCTGGATTTCAGTGCACTCTAGGGTAGAAAAGGCCTTTCTATTTCTTTTACCATTAAAAGTTAATTTTTTCTTTATGAGTGAGTTTGTTTACAGTTGATTGTCAGAATATTTTACAAGACTTGAAGCAGGCTTTTACCTGGAAATAATTTGGAGTATATTTTAAGTGCATTAGTTTTCTTTTAGACTAGGCTAAGTATAAATATGCAGTTTCTTAGATACAATACGCTGGAAAGCAGGAAGATGTTATAAAATTCAGTGTGTATTTTGTATTCTGTTTACATTCAGAGATATCCCCAAAGCTTCAAGCATTTCCTCAGATTTACAGCTTCATAACATTGCTTTTTTATTATGCCAGTGAGCATTGTAATTGTTTTGTTTTAAGTAGAGGTATGCATCTGAAAAAGAAAACTCCCTTTGCCAAAATTCCGTACATAAATGAATGGTGAAATGGTGAAATACTCAGCTGCTGGTGCTAGGTCATGCAAGTCCAGATGGAACAAACTTCTTTCACATAATGTCCAGAACATGGTCCTTTATTTTCAGGGAGTATTGCAGAAAAGATGATGATGATGATGTTAAAAACAAAGCACAATTATTTGAAAAGTGAAAGAAAGCCTACAGAAGCAGACTTAAAATGAAACTATGCTCTGAGTGATACAAGGGAGAATCAAATGTTTGGTGAAGGAGTTAAACTAGAAAGGAAGGCAGATATCTGTGTAAGATATTTTAAATTCTGAAGTCATTTTGGGATCTTTTAATTCAAGTCTTACCAATATAGTTCAAATGTTTTCTATTTTACATACATCTAGATAGCTGTGGATTTTATTTAATGAGAAACAAGTGCACAAATATATTTTGAAGAAAATATATAGTGTGAGAATATATTTTAAATATAACTATTTTATTATTACGTGCAGAGTTCTGTAATGGTATATCACAGACCTTGTCTTCTGTTCTGTATAAACTCCTTCAAAGACCACTTTCAATGCTTTTAATGACTTGTAAAGAATGTATCATGTCATAAACTTTCTGAACAAGCTTTTTCCCCTTTCTACATTGGTTTTGCTATCAGAGATAGTGGATTTCTGATGGAAAACTGACCAGATTCTTGATACAGAAACAATGTAAAATGCAGAGAGAGAAGTCTTCCTGTCTGTAGCTACACAGACCCAGTTAGAATATTGGTTGGGGTTTTTGTGATATGGACTTGGTTGTGCTCGGGGTACGAGCCCAGAGGTAAATGACAAAGTTCTAACATTCAATTCAGAGCTTGAGCACTATATAATTACTGTTCAGTATAATAACAGTATTTAGTTTTCACTTTCAGAGTATCCAGTAATCCTTTCTACATCCTAATTCTTCCGGTGCTTTAATAGAAATTATGACTATTTTTACATTTTTCTTCAATTTTTCAGCAGACTTTAGAGTTGTCCCCAGGGAAGTGGTTGAGGGCTCAGGCCTACTGGTGTTCACAAAGCATTTCGACAATGCTCTTTAGATACATGGTTTAACCTTTAGGTTTCCCTGTGTGGAGTCAGGAGTCGGACTCAATCCATATTTGTCCCTTCCAGTTCAGAATATTCTATGATTCTGAGATTCTAGATGCCAGAGTTGTATACAGCATATCTAGGGTATATGCTGATTTATGCAAATTATTTATTTTACTAGAGAAGGACAAGGCAGTGAGTAGCACTACAGCAATGCCTCTAGGTAGGAAAAGAAGGAACAAATCTATGAATCAAGCAAAGACGATATTTCTGGTTTATAAAAATTAGAAGAAACAAATGTCACTTTTCAACATTCATTAATCACATCTAGACTTTAAGACTTGTGGTGACTGTATACCAAATTTGTAAAGGTAACAAGTCCAGCTACTTAAAACTCTGCATTATTTTTCGTCATAGAATGTTTTGGATTGGAAGGGGCCCTTAAAGATACATAGTTCCAACCCCCCTGTCATGGGTAGGGACACCTTCCATTTTTAAATCTGTATGGTTTCTTTTTTAGTCTGAAAACATTTGTGGGACTAAGTAGGAGAAAGTCCTTCGCTTCAGTGGGCACCTGCAGTTTCAAACAGTGTTTGAAATGTCGTTTCAACACCTTCAATATAAGATCTCTGTTACACATATTCTTCAGAGCAACCTCTGATACTTACACCAGATTTTAGAAGGCAATCAGTTGTAATGTGGAGTTGATTTGAAGCACTTGCCACCATGAGAGGTGTATTTTTATAAATAGCGAGTTGGACAATCTGATTCTGTCTGATTTTCAGTGTCTTTGATAGAAGCTATGTTCGGGTTCCAAGAATTCTGGCAAATAAGTGAAACAATATGGGAGTGTGTTTGTTTTTAAACTTCTGTTTTTTTTCTTGTTTACTAAGAAGCACATGATTGTTGAATTTTATTCATAGTCGTGCTTTTGTCTGTTTTGGTGTAGCATCTGGTTTGGTAAGGAAACATTTTCCTGTACTTAGTGACCAGACTGTGCTGGTAGTCATACTGGAGAGTAGCTTGTATTTATACTAATTTGGAAAGTTCTTCTCAATGTTGTTTGCATTACAAATATTACACTAATGTTTATTACCTTATTTTAAGGAAACTGAGAATCATTCATTGTTTAATTTCTTGGAGGAGCATGTTGCCTTTATCCTCAATCTCTATATTTACAAATTCTTTCCAGTTTATTTAAAAACACAGATTTTCTATGTAACCAATGGGTGTACTCTACTTCAGTTGTTTTCCTTAACAATCACTAATTTTTGTTTTCTAGTAAAAGAGTTAAACCTAGAAAGCATATGCTATACACATTATCATTTTGCAATAAGGAAGAATTCTCCCTGATGCGAGTAGGGTTTAGACATGCATAAGATCAAGAAATTGCTATTGAGAGCAGCCTGCCCAGGTCAGCAGTCACTTCTCATAGTTAAAAATTTAGCTGTTGGTTTTCCCTTTGAATTTCCCAGTTTATAGGGCAGATGTTGCATAATTTTTATGCGGTAGACCTGCTAATAATGGCTTATTACAATAAAAAGAATTATTTTATACTTGGTTAATTTTAAAATAAATGCAGAAAGGTTATTCAAAATGAACTTATCAATGCCCCAGAGTTCCTGTAAATTCTGTGTGTATTGTGTGAAAACCAGCTATGCATAAGTTACATATGCCAAGCTCATGTATTTGTCATTTGGGTGCAAAATCCCATTGTTTGTGGATTATTTGGATATACCATCTCTTCTGTGCTTTCAGTAGGGTGGTGTTTGGTGCATGCAGAATGGTCCAGGAGTTTCTGACACTCAAAAATCTGATAGATTGCTCTTCCAGGTGTGAAATGGGAATTTGTCTGTAAAGTTAAAGGGCGGTGGCAGCAGCGAGGATCTTCTGTCAGAACTGGTAGACTTGGCAGATCTGAAAGAGTGTTAAGTTTGTAAACTTAAGCGTTTGGAGTTAAAGAAGTGCCAGATCTAGGACTGCATGAACAACCTCAATGTGACCTGCCTGTTATCAATGATGCAGTTTTAGCGGTATACCATAGAAGGGATTTATTTATTAACAGAATCTTACTGCATTCTTTGCGTTTTGACTCCTACTCATTGAACAAATAGCTGTTCAGAGACTGGGGGGTTTTATCTTATTTGAGCTATGGATTCAAGCCTTCATTTATCACACACCACCTAAATTCTGCAATGCATACAGAACTGTACTGATTTTATCGTCAGACTTTTTAATGGTGCTTTTGTTCCAATGTTTGTATATATCGACCATTTTACATTATCTTTATAGCAGTTCTGCAAGATTAATAGTGCTATCTTCTTATTATTAACTGACAGGGGATGAGAAACAAAGGGAGATTAGGCCACCATTATCAAAATCATGGACTAATACTGGATGCTTAGCTTGGAATAACTAGGATATCTTTTCTCAGAGCACTTTTTGATGTGCAGAACAGTTCTTCTTGGATGCAGGAGGGAGTGCTTAGCACTTCTAAGGATACAGACTCAGAAGTGTTAAGTGTGGACTATCTAGAATTTGAAGAATGTAACATGAGAAAACATTGGTTTTGAACATTTTCCCAGGATCATAAAATAAACTGTATATCGGAGGCACAGTTTTAACTGCTGTTCACCTAAGTCTACCCAGGTTTTATTGTAGAGGTTCTAAAGATGAATCTGTAGTAAATGTTTGTTTAGAACTTTATGCTCTTCCAGTTTTCAGCAGCTGACCAGGGGACAGAAGTAGTAGCTGGAAACGTGAGATTTTGATCTATCTCTGTGGTTCCTTTGGTATCTGCATTGTTCAACAATTCTAGAAGTGGGTTTGGGGGATTATTATTATTTTAATTCCTAATACATACAGGAGCTATTATTACCTTTGTCTTATGTAAATTCCAAGTTGATAGTTTTGTTAATATACTTGTGATATATTTTTTTTTTTTTTTTTTTTTTATGTGACTTCAGCCTTAAGTAAAAGAAGCAGTGAATACAAAATTCCATAAAGGCCATCTCAGGAATCTTCAGCAAACTGATTTCTGAATTTCCGCACACTCTTCCATTACTGGGAACAAGTTATTAACCAACGTTGTACTGTAGTAATTTAAAAAAGAAGAGAAAACATATACTTTTCCCTTTGCTTTTGAACTGTAGTTCTTTTTTTTTTTTTTTTTCATGCTGCTTATGCATTTCTCTTCTGAGACCAGATTTAGTCTTTGGTTGTGGTGGCTTGCACTGCTATGGCCCTGGTCAACTTGAAGGAACAAATGCTTGCAAGGATTTAGGCTTATTTGACATGTTTTAAGTATTGCACATATTTAGTCTGCTCATTGCTACAGGAGCTTGTAAACATGTAGTATTCAAAGTACATATAAAGTATTTATAGAACTGCAGCCTCCTCAAGTCCGAGAAGCAAGTGATTTTGTTTGTTCTTAAGACTTACAAAGTCATGAAACGAATGTATTTTTCACAGGGGTGGCAAAACTTATATTGCTGCTACGGTATGACCTCTTATAAAGTTTCAAGTGTTCACAGGGAAGTTTATGGGATTAATAAATGAATAAAAAATACTGCTCTATAAATATTCTTTTGTAGGACTAAATATTGAATAATTTTTCAAGTAGGTGTAGGCAGAATATATGTCTGATTAGATAAAATAATGGAGAAATGAAATATATTGTGGAGAAATTAAAAATGTAGAGATATTCCAAGACACAAAAATTTTAGCTTCAAATCCTGACCTGTTATCCAAGTGAAACATGCATAACATGTCAATATATTCCTGTTGGTGCCTGGTAAACCCCGCTAAGATTATATTGAATACTGACTGCAAAGGAGCACATCTGCAGTTTGGAGAGTTTATGACATCTCCCTTGATATCTCTAGAGCTAGACTGATATCAGTGTGACCAAGACCTATTGGGTTTTCCCCATTTTCTCCAAATTTTGCAACCCTACAAATGTTGTCTTTAAATGAAATGAGCTTCTTGATTCAGATCATATTTCAGTTATATTGTTCTGTTATATATTTCTGGGTGGTTTTTTAAAAATATATTTTGTATTTCTTAAAAAAATAATAATAATAAAAAAAAGATATTACTGCTTTAACTATATGTTGGTTTTGTTTTGTTTTCTTTCATTAGTTTTGCCAGCCTGGAGGATGGCAGCTTTCGAAAGAGAGGAAACAGCCAACATTCTTTGTGGTGGTTTTGACCGATATAGACTCAGAGAGGCACTACTGTTCCTGCTTAACTTTCTATGAAGCGGAGATTAACCTGCAGGTAAAACCTTTACAATAAGTACAAAAATTCACAAGAAGGTTTCTAGAAACAAGAGATTAATGTTATAGTGGTAAGGATGTATTTTCTGTCATACAAAAATGTGTTTATTTTTGCACACAGACAAGCCAAAAACTATTAATAAAATTTCTTTTTCTCCACTTTTTTTTTTTTTTAAATGGGACAGCCAATATGGTGTTCCTTTCATTTACTTCCGTGTTTGACAGCATAAATAATTCTCATCTTTGTTCTAGGAGAAAGGTTTCTTAACTTCTGCTCCCTCTGCTGGCCAACTCTATCAGGCCAGCACAGGACAAATGTGTGCAAGTATGCTGTAACGTCTATACATATTTCTGTAAGTGCATTTACTGGCAAGATTTATGTGGATGTAAATGGCATGATAGAATAATTCTTCAGTTTTTAGGTAGGTCAGATTTTGGGTGTCAGCTACTTGGCAGTGTTTGGTTTTAAACATGTATTTAATTATTTTTGGGCAACCTCAGTCTTTCAAAAATAGACATTTTGTTTCCCATTTGATGTAAAGTACTTCACAGAATCTCTGGTATGACATAATACTTGGAATATTTAGAAGCTAGAACCTAGGGAAAACCTAATCCAATTTGTAATTGCAGACTGTCATTGTTATGTTTTGAAATACTTTCTTTCCCACATGAAAAATTAAAAAATAAGTAAAACCTTAGATTAAATAGATGGCTAAGTAATTTTTTTTCTCAGTGAAGAACTGTAACATTATTATTTTTTAAAAATGCTTTTTAATAATCCAATTGTACTCTATTTAATACTGGAGTTGAAGTGTTACCCTATTTGTAGAATAATTAAAAGATACAGTGTAGTGATAATAATATTGTGCTTTTTCTAGGCACAGTTGGAAGCCAGAGAATAATAGTTGTTCTTTTTTCATTAATGCTACAGTTTAGGTGAATATTTTTATAGATTATTAAAAGAAGTTAAAAGCAGGAATAATTAGATGTATTTTAGTCTTAAATTTTAGTGTAGATCAGCTGACATCTTCCTATTAAAACCTTTGTCATTATTTAATGTCTGTCATCTTTATTTTGTAAGTAAAGACTGACTCTATAGTGATTCTTTCCCAGCTGATAAAACCTTACAATGGCTGACTCTTCCTCCACTCTATGTATTTCATAACATATACTAAATTTAGCAAACTTGTTATTTATCCTGTGGTTTCTAGCAGCTGCTTTTGATTCACTATCCACATCTTTCAAGTAATGCTCATTGCAAAACATCCAGTATTAACTAAAAGGCTTTTTTCTTATATTGCCTAAGTATTAATACAAAAAAACAAAATTTAAAAAAAAAACCTGAGTGCAGCAGGATGTTGGTTCTCATAATGCCATTCCTGGCTGTGTTGTAAAGAATGCATATTTTTCAGATGAACTTGCTGTGGTGAAATTTATTCTATGACTGCATTGTTTATAGCCAAACTTCCTGTTTCTTTCTAAAACCCAAAGAGAATAATTGAACGTGCCCTGTTACATGGTCATTAGACAAGAATTCAGCACATGTACGATCTGTAATGAAACATAAGCTTATGAAGCACTGGGCTATGAAAGTAATATTGATTTAACCATTCAGATGCATGCCTCATTTAACAAACAGTCCATGAAGCATACTGTCCAGTACTTGAAATCTGGACAGTACTTTTCACAGTTAAATACAGATCAGGGTTGGGTTGGTTGTTTTTTTTTACTGAATGATATAACTCACTGAGACAAAATTAAGACTGAATTTCCAAAAAAGAAGAGTTACTTCTTTCCCAGCAGGTAAACCTTGCTGATACATGAGATTGGTCAGAATTCAGCTAGAGCAGGTTAGATGTTTCACTTGGCAGAATAGTCTTCACAAAAAACCTGGAATCAGGCACTTGGAAGTTTCTTTGGTTAATTAAACTGCGAAGTGAAAACAAACTGATTTCTGAGCTTGTAAGTGCTTGAAGAGAACTAATGAAACTTTTTTGAGCCTTCTGTATAATAATAGAAGAATCTTTTTGACACAATTAATCAAGATGGATCTGAGAAGGCTACTTACATTATTCTGGTTCCCTTCATTCCTGCTTCAGCTGTTGTTCTGAGATAAGTTGTGAATAAATACTATCTGAAAAGTCAGGAGATTGTATTCACATGATAGATCTAGATGGTACTCATGATAAGGTTCAAGACTAATATAGCAACTGTAAAAGCTCTATAGTCTTCAGGAAAAAAGAATTCACCCTGGTGTCACAGAAAGCCCTGGATTCAGTTTAATCTGTTGGCAGTTGCATGTCATAGCAAGTTTTCCAGAGAAAAGTACAGGCTCTAGTAATCAACTGATGGCCTATTTTCAACTTCCTACGCCTGGATAGAAAATAAAACGCTGTTTTTATTTCTTGATATCTACAAATCATCCTTTGCATTGTTGCAGTACTGTTGTTCTGAAATGACCCAGAATTTATTATATGCATGGATGCTGATCAGTTTGATTGGTGATCAGCTCTTGTAGAGTTGTGATGGTGTATCAAAAAAGTCGATGCTACACTTTGTCTCCATATCTGTACTCATGAGGAAGGTAAACACATTCCATTAAATATGGGAATATAGCACCAAGCGAGTTCTGAATGCAGGTGATACGGCTTTGCCATGTAATCCTTCATCAGTTGTTCTGTTCTATGATGCTAGTCTCACTTAATTGTCCCAGTAACATTTGTTAAAGCTACAAAAGGGTATGTTCCTCATCAGAGATTAAAATTAAGCATTTGGAAGTTTGACCTTAACGGGCGTCTGAAGTCTGGAACGTGACTAGAGGCAATCTAATAATGAATTAACAATGGTAAAGCTGATGTCATTTAAAGACTTCCTTAGCATGTTTCAGAGCAGTTCTGTGTGCAAGATTTTTGTCTCACTACAAGTTCCTACCAATAGAAAGTGTGTAGAAATCTGAGATACTGCACCAGCTTCTCCTTCCAGCTTTTTAATGTCTCCAGCATATGCTTGGTTTGATCCATGTTTCTGTGTGGCTTAAGGTGCCATCTAGATGCTCTGCCAAACAGAGCTGGATGCCATATTGACTTGCATGTATCTACAGGAATTAGAAGGAGGAGAATAAGTCAAAACATCCCTATTTTCTCTCACAGTGCCTTGAAGTGTTTTTTTGTTTGTTTGGTTTGGTTTTTTTTTTTCTTCATTACTGTATTTTGGTTGTTGCTGTGGACTTCAAATCTCATTGATTTGAAATCTGCTTAAAATCTGATTGATTTGAAGAAAACGTTGTCTATCATCTAAAAAAATAGTCTAGTGGAGCTTATTTTGCTGCTGACTGACGCCCAAAACTGTTGAGCAGCCAAAGAGTATTCAGAAAAAAAATCATAACTTACATCTATGAAACTCATCCATAAAACGCAGTTACTCTCTGTGTGTAACTTTATTAGCTGTAAAAAAATGCATATATATGCACACACATATGTATGTATAGTTCTGTGCGGTGGATAAAACTTTTGCTAAAATGAGATTCTTCTAACAGAAATTTCTGGATGTTACCACTTAGCACAGAAAGACTTGATTTAATTCTTTTGACTCAACAGATACTGCTACTGACCTCAGCTGTGCATCTTACCAGTTGTACAGTTAAAATTGATACTAACAACGCGTGGAAGAGCACCATAGATAGAATCTCTTTTTTTTTTTTTAAATGTTGACTCCCATCATTTGGGAACTTAATGGTCAAATCTCACGTTGCTTTGCACTTGGAAAGAGATTTATCCTCTCTCCCCAACACCACCATCAGTAAATTAGAAAATTATTTATGACAGTAACTGAGCCTGTGCATTTCTTGCACTACAGAAAATCTGCTCAATGACATCAGCACAAAACCCCAAACATTTGTTTATAACAATCTTACTACAAGTTTGTATAATTCTTGTGTGTTATCTTAAGCATATGTATGTTAAAAAGTTCTGATCACAAAGTTAGTAAGATGAAATATTTGACTCTGGAAAGTTCACATAAGTAATAATTCACAAGTCTCCTATTTCCTGCCATTCACATTCTCCTCTTCTCTCTGCCCCCCTGCAAAAAGAGGAAAAAGAAATTGTAAAAATCCCAAACCATAAAATGGCAGATTCACAGATATTTCCTGACTGCCAACAAAATGACTTTGTGCTTCATATAGTTCTAATTTTTATGCTTGGACTGGAGAGTTGGTGATCCTGGCGTGTTAAAGCATATGCCACCTGATGAGTCACTGACACTGAGGTTTTAGCAGAGGATGAGAACACTCAGTTGTACCCTTTTTGGAGCGTTACATCTGATCCCCCTGTGGATATTATATTTGCATGTTATTCCTAAGATGGAGTTAAATAACTTTTTGTAAATATCCCAAGTGTTAAATTTTTTCTGAAAGTGACCTCTTACGGTCAACGTCCTGAAATGTATTTTGGAAAAAAACCTCTCAATTTTTAAAATAATGTTTAATATAGTACATCATCATCTTTAAATATCTCCTGGAAAATGGATCATATTGATAGCATACAGAGATTTAAGTAGTGCTTTATTTCCCTTCTGCACCTGTGTGAAGAGAAAGTTGCAACTAATATTCTGTATGATGAGGAATGGACTTGTATTTTTAGTGTCTTTTTATACATTTAAGGTCCTCTCTAGACCAGAATTTAAATTTAAGGTGAGAACAGTTGTAGAGAGGAACGCATATTTCCATCTTCCTAATAACTCTGGCAGTAAATTCTCCTGGTCAGTTTATCCCCTGGCTCATGCACTTGAACACACATCCCCAGCTTGAACTCATGCTGTTGTGGGATGCAAAAACTTGTTTTGGGTAAAAGGTGTTCTTTCCCTCTTTACTCCTGTGCTGTGTTTACACGGTGTCCCCAGGTCTCAGCTCACAGGTTAGGAGGATACTGTCTTTTAAGCAGAGACTTTGTCAGTAGAGGTCAGGTTAATTTATCTGACTTTCAAACAGTGATAATACTAATTCAGCAATTCATTGAAAGTCTTTTCAATGCGTTTTCCTATATGCAGTTTAAAGGAATTAATTAATTGACTGTATTTTAATGAAACAAAACAAAAACCTGTGTATGTAAAATTTTGCCTTGGTGTACTTCCACATATACTGTTCTATATTATGTAAAAACCATTAGTTAAAGTAGGGTATGAATTACCAACTTTCATAAGCTAATTTCATTTTTGCCATCTTTCCTGCTTATGTTTATTAGGTCTCTGCTGTGTTTTCACCTTTGATTAGGTGTGTAAAATTTGAAAGAGTGAAATCCATGGATCAAGTTTGCTGCCTTTGGGAAAATTCAGAAAGATTTAGTAAGCCCTAAGCTCTGAAATTACTATTTACATATGCATTGTTCTTGCTAAAGACTTGTTACTGTAGTTGTCTAACATTCCTCAGTGCTCAGGTTAAGGCGTTGAAAGCAGTTACACAGTGCTATTGATTGTTACCCCATGACATTTCAGCATTTATGGGGCAACTGCAATAGCATTACCCTGGACCACCCAGATCCTCCGGGGTGTGCGCAGCCTAATGGCCTGCTCCAGAAATGCACTTTGGCCTGTGCCTGCATAAGCTGGACCAAAAGGTGGAAAGCGTGGTACGAGGTTACTGTTGTTCCAAAGTTCTTTCAATGTGTTTAGATGATAATGCATATAAGCACCCCCTGGAAATCTCCAAGTGAGGTGCATTAAACAGTAAACATTTAATAGGTGCTTGTGGTGTAAATTTTGTGTAATATTGGAAGGTGCAGTGCAAACTCATTATCACATACAAGTACTCTGAAGCTTCAGTAGTATTCAGGGAGTGACTGAGCTGACCACTTACAGAGACTCAAGGTTACTCTATTTGATAAGTTTGCAATTTTTTCATAATTTTCTCGTTGGTCCTTTTTTTAGTTGGTAGAATCCCTACAGTGCATTACTACGGTTTATTATTCTGTTTTGAAATTATTAAATCAAGATAATGGTTCTCATGCTGATATAATTATCCCATGTTTAGCTGCAGTGGTATGATTCTGTGCGTAGACAAGCCATGAAGTACATCTGTGCACCTGTGGTTTTAGTTCAGTACAGTGGATAGTAGGCAGGGTGTAGATCTGTCTTCTGGAGACAGTCAGCTAAGTTTATTTTAACTTTTGTGCATGTGTTAGAATTTATTGGATACATGCGTTTGTATAATCTGAAAAGTAAATAAAATGAATTGATGCTGAATGTTTTTTGGCCTTTGATTGTTAATAAACCAGCTAAGAGTGTATTTGGCTGCAAATAAAACCAGCAGAGACTAAATCACATGGAGAGAAAGGGATCTGTCCCAAATGAGTAATTGGCATGAGATTACTAAAGCAAACTTCAAATAACTTTTCTTAAAATAGGAAATCATGCGTGGTCTCTAAATCTTCTTTGCTGGGCAGTTAGTAAAAAAACAACAGGCTTGCTGAACTTGGCACAATTTCAGTGCAAAACTTTGCATAGGGCAAACTGGTTTTGACAAGTATAATGAAGTGCTAAAGTTTTGTAATGAGATGTTCGTTCGCTCCGTAGGACTGGATGAATTCATAAAAGCACAATTTTAATTTCACTTTCTGTTCACATTTGATTTTCTTTGAGTTTCAAATAATGCCTGCCAGCTTCCAGTAAAGCTACATCTAATACAAACTTTTCTATTAGTACCTCAGTTTAAATTGATTTTCCTCACTTTGAGATGAAGATAAACCTAGTTTTACTCTGCTCAGTGTTAATCAGAACTAAGTGCTCTGACTTGAGCAGCATGTGCCCCCGGAGGGGAGGTGCACTGTCAGCATGCCTGGAGTGTCCTCCTGTCTGAAGATGAGTGCAGCCTCTGATAAAGGCAATTCACAGAGGTGCTTCAGAGATGCAGGAGGACATAGTGGTCCAACTGGGGCAGTCAGAGCCAACACTGGGCAGGCAGCTGATAGTCTTGGAGAGGTGGATCACAGTTCAGTGTTGCTTTATCTAGGAGCCTTCAGTGTTGGAGATTTGATAAATGGCAGATTCGGTCACACATTTTCAAATATTAGGATGCACATGTCCAAGTTCTGAAGACAGGGATGAAGAGACAGGAGAGGAAGGAAAGTTATGGTTCATGTGTGCTGTAAGTCAGCTGCATGTTTATGGACCAAATACTGATGTGTTCTCAAGATATGCAAGTCCCTTAACATCAGCTACATTTTAGTAGTAGGGAGAATTTTTTTGGACTCTATTAGTAGGTCATTTTAATCTTTAAAAATTTACTTAATTTCCAAATGTAGATTTTGGCTAGATTGTTATTTTTAAGTTAAATGTCAATATTTAGAAGCAGAGCTGACATCCTAAAATAATATGATTGTGTGGCAAAATTACACTCATAAAATGTTTAAGAGGAAATGCTAAAGTTTGTTGGCTAGATCAGAGCAATGAATATTTCTGTTAAACAGAAAAAAATAAGGTTGTAAGTAAAGTTGGCTGCTGTAATTTTTCTTGGCTGCCACATCCGTTGCCTGTAAATGAGTTGCAATTCTTCACTGAAGTAGCACAAAATCAGTCACCTTTTTCTACTAAAAGCTTTAAGACAATTTCTTAAGCTGAAATTGAGGCTTAGACAAAAATGTCTGTTTACATGCTGATTTTCCACATGCAACATTGTCAGTGTCAGACAAATGTAACGGTATGAGAGCTTGTACTTGTCGTAGCTGTTGTGGAAGTGGGTGGGTGGGAAACAGAAAGTTAGGTTTTGTAGTCCACTGCCACATGAAGGAAAACTTGGAGTGTGAGATCAACCCTTATCAGACATCAGGTAATCCACATTTTTTTATACCTTAGACATAAATCCAGAGAAAATTAAATTAATTCATAGCTACAAAGAGCTATTTACTTGTTATGTGGATGCTGTAATTATTTTCTCTATTCCAAATATCTGAGGCCAAGTCTGAAACCATGAATGAAATTTAAGTCAGTTTATGGTTTGGATTTGTATAAATGGGGGTGGTGTGTGTGTCCTTAAAGTTTGTTCTGTCAGAGAGAAAAGAAAGAAGGGACTCAAAAATAAGAGTAATCACTTAATGGAACTGACTGCCTTAGGCTTAACCCTTCATTAGAACTTCTTGTATGTGTGATTTAGGTATCAAGAGAGAATGAATATGTTCTCAAAACTGTTACCTACTAGTGAACACTGAATGTAATAATGTACTGTAAAAGTTATACTGTTTCATAATCTAAAGAGTATTGTGAAGCTATATCATTAAGATGCATTCAAATACATTGCATCAAATGCTTGGAACACCGTAAGAGTTACCATTTTGTGTCAGAAAGAAAAGACATCTTGCATAGAATTTTGTCTCTGTGGCTGATTAGGAGTGAATGTCTAGGGAGCAGCAGAGGAACACAGCATAATGTCTCCATGGGTGATCCCTGCTCTGCCTCTACAGTCCAAGGACCAACTGAGCTGAATATGCCTGCTGCATGCTTAGTAACCTCTGGGAATTTCATCAGTTGTCCAGTCTTCGTGTGACCCTGTATGCATTTTTGTTACTAACACTATGTGCCAGAAGAGTTTTATAAGTTAAGTAGCCATTAGTTGAAGAGCTACCACCATTTGTTTGTTTTGAACATATTTCAGTTTCCGTTATGGTGGTGGTTGTTTTTGTTGTTCTACCTTAAGACTAACTGTGAACACCAGTTTACTTTGGATTTGGTGGTTTGGTCTGATTTTTCAGGTGCCCAGTTCATACATGAGGTTATTGGTGTCAGCAGTAAAAAGTAAATAAAGAATAAAACTAAACAATAAGAATAGGACCCAATGTAAAGGACTTCCTAACAGTTTTGCTGTCAGGTCAATTGGTTGAGCTTTTGTCATGTTTTGTGCAGTGTTACTACTTCTGTTTTGGCAAGGCAGCACACAAAATAGCTCCAATAAAATTTTTTTCTTACACTCTGATGCTAAGCATGGAAACTAAACACTTAGGCTGTTCTTGGCTTTACGTCATCTGAAAATCATAATTTTCAACCCTGGATATATGTTTGTGATCTAAAGCAAACAAAATGAATTGGGCAGAAAATGTCAAAGGACTACTTCATATTCACCTCGGTACCTGCTTAAGTTTTGCCCAGTGGGGTGTGTAGCACGTTCTGAAGAAGCAGGAGACTGTGATGAAGTTTTGAAATGGTATCAATCCGATGTTATTAAGCCAAGCCTGTGTGCTCTGTATTTATGCTTTCATAGATTTGCAGTCTTCATTTCATTCCCTTTAACAACTCCCTAAACTGGCATGGGTGTTGAAGTGGGAGAGCTACGTGACTGCTTGTCACTTACTCCATTAGAATGTGTAAATCATTTTGCCACAGTATCCTCTGTATAGCATATGAAGAAAATATTTAATGTACATTTCAGTTTTAAGAAATGTTTTGCTTTTAATTGATAGCAATTTACTTGAGGAAAATATGCCATATTTTATTATTAAAATTATTTTTTGTTTAATACTGGAATTTTTCTTCTAATACCAAGCTTTCAAACTCTTTACCTCCTTGCAGTATACTTGGTAAAAAGCTGCAAACCATCCTCAGTTGTTACACTTTTTTTATACATGTAGAGAGGTTTTTAAAGCAAAAGGAGACCAATTTAAAGGAAAGCAATACCTTATTTAGCAATATGTGTATAAAACCCACAAGTATTTGATTTTAACTGTATCTATGAAAAAATATATTAAAAATTTTTCTAGACATTGGATCTGGGGCATCGTGCCTGATCTGTTGGTAGGTAACTCCAGTTGTCTGTTACCTTCCTCATTAAAAAATGCTTGAAATAATTAGTCAGTTTGTCTAGCTTGGGCCTAGTGCCATATATATCCCTTGGCTAAACTGAGGAACAAATAGTTCTCAGAAAACAAACAAATAAATAGCAGAGTAATGATGAGCAGTGCTGATCACAGTTAATTTTTCTAAACTGTTACTTATCAGTTGGGATTAATGTTGATTTATTTTTTTTTTTTAAATTTGGTCATGTGAACATTAATTATTGAGTGAGATTTTTTCCCAAATGCTTGCCCAAATGCATTTATTAATTCAGCTCCTTTTATTGACCATGTTCCTAAACAAGCGGTTCTGTTAGTTCAGTTACTTGTTTATTGTATATTTCAGTTTACCCATGATTTTAGGTCACAGATATGTTAAATGGAAACTTCTCATGGGATAAGAAGAAAGGCAAACGGTTGAAATATATGCACTCGTGTTTTCTTGAGTGCTATATTCTTATGTATGTATGAACCTATGAAACTCATTATTATGTTATGTCAGGAGTTGTGTATATGTATATATTTATACTGTAGATATGGGTATATGAAATACATGAAAAAAATGAGTTTAATAATATATCAGTCTGCTTTAAAAGTCCAGAACACACATTCTTTTTTGCCAGTCTCTTAAGAGGCCACTTTACAGCTATAGCAAACAAATTGAGCAAAATGAAATTGCAGCACATGTTCTTCAAAAGAAGTTTCACCATTTTCTGAGTTTGCTTATTAAAGACAAGTAAACAAATCAAACATCCTGCTGTAAAACCAGATACGAATTTTTCAGTTTAAACTTACGATACATCTTCAGCCATGTTCTACTTACACAATAAGTAAATGCTTGTTTAATTTATCTTAAAATTTTAAGTATGCCATTCTATATCTAGTTTTTAAATTATCTTGATTTTTTTTCTATGCTTTTTTTGATCTTGTGGGACATAATTGTCAACAGTCATTACTGTGGTGTTGTATCAATGTTTTTGTGATAGTTTGGAATATGATGGTTTGAATTTGTTTAAGAAATATCTAAATTTAACAGTTTAGCAATGCTGTTACTCCAAAAGATATATTAGCAGCTAGAAGGAAAAAGGCAGTCTTTAATAAACAGAAAGACTCCTATATACCTTCCATTTTTCAGATGCTCAAACTGTCAACAATCATTTACATGTGAACAAGGAACCCTCGCAGTGAAGATTCCTGCAACGAGAGTTTTTGTTAGCCATATTATTTTGTGAACAAGAAGTTTTGTAATGAACAACATAATACTATTATCTGGTAGATTTTGTGGAAAAACTACTCTATGGACTTGAATCAGCCATAGTTTACAGATCTCTGCACTATATTCTCCTTATAATTTTAGAAACCAGGTCAAGGTGCAGAAGAAAAGAGGATTCTGGGTTTGGCAGGCAGGGAACAGGACCCTGATGGGCTTCAGTCAAACACAATCACAGGGACCAATATTTTAAGCATGGTGAAGTCATGTATGATCACAGCTCATCATACAGTTCCCTTTGTTAGAGCAGTCTCTGGTACCTATTTCTTAGCCTACTGAAGTCATCATTAATGTGATGTTAAGAAGAATTTAATTTATTTCCAATCTAAAGGCACAGATATTTCTGAATTAGATTTTAAATGTCTGTCACCTTTTAAATTAAATGGATCTTTAAGGAGCTGGAATAATGTTTTGCTTTCCAGTCATACATTTTTCTAATCTTGGCTGTTTTCAAAGTCTGCCTATACATAGAAATAAAAGAGGGAAATAAAAAAAAAAAAAAGAAGGAATCTTTTTCAATACTAATTGAAATTAAGAAAAATCTTAATCTGTTTTACCATAGTATGGAGGGCTAGCTAACAATCTAGATGAGAGATCAGGGAAGTTCGATAGCAGCATTACCAGATACCATTATCAGCCTCTTCCAGCCAATATCAGTGCAAAATGAAAAAACTATAATGTCAACTAGATTTAAAAAAAGAAAATTAAATAGCAGTATTATCTTCTTATTTAACCACTTTAAATTCAACTTTCAGTTTATGTATCCTTAGATTTTTCTTAACATCCAGTTATTTTTTCTTTAGTTGTAAATTGAATGCTATATTTATAAAACAAAAAGATATTGAGAACAAAACCCCACATCTAACCCTTTTATTTTGTTAGTTTTGATTAGAGAATATTTTTTCTGTAGGGGATAAAGAAAAATTAAATGTATCCAAGTAAAGGCATAGATAGAATTAAGTTTATGGTTTTTCCACTTCATATTTAGTATTACTACAGAATGCTTATGCTGTTAATACTTCCCTTGAAAAGTAGGTTAAAAGTCATGTGTTTGAAATGATTATCTACTTAGTCTACTGACTCCTAATAATGTGCCTGCGTGCCTGTCAGAACATTTAGCTCTGGAAGGAATACGGGTAGTCACATTACGTTTTTCTGTAATACTTTTATGAAGTAAGATAGAGTGTATTTATAGTGTAAATGATTTATCAATTCAATATTGTGCTGCTATTGTGCCCTTAAAGTTTTAGATTAAATATACCTATGAATTAATTCAAGACTTGATCTGAAGTTGAGTGAATTTTATGCAAATGGATTTTTATAGAAACCTCCTCCCTGTCTGGGCACCCTGAGTTTTCATTATCTTGGTACCATGTGAATATAGAGAAGCTTCCATGATCCCTTGCCTTTAGAAATGCGGAATATGTTTTAATTTAATTTTTCCTAATCTTGTCAGGGTCCATAATTTGTCAGCCAGCCAAAGTCTGTTGCTTTTATGCCTAGAATTCATAGTTGCTCTTTAGAACAGTTGACACAGTAAACTTTTGTTGATTACATTTTCAATTTTTTTATACGCTAAGCTTGCCCTGTGTTCGGGGGGGGGGGGGCATTAGTCCCAAGATGCAATATAGCAATGCTTGTATATTTGTTCTTTTTTTTCTTTGATACCTTGTTTAGTCAAGGAAGGGGTAGTATAGCCTATGTGAATACCACCTAATTTTGTGTCCTGAAGAATCAGAATCAGAGTGGCAGTTTTACAGGAACCCCAGAATCTCATTTAGCTTGTGTATAAAAAAGCACCAATATATTTCGTAGCATTTGTGTCTCCTCTGGTATACATATAAGAAATTACATGCCCTTTTTTGTTTATAGAATAATTACAATAGAGCGCCAAGGTGCATATGCACACACACGTCTGTGTATCTTATTCTGTAGAGGGGTGTGTGTGAGCAGTGCTTTGGCATAGGGTGACACAGAAGTTGCGGGTGGTTGAGACAAACAGTCCTGTCGGTGTGCAGGACATGGCCTGAAAGGCCAGCTCTGACTTCTTGGGTGGGAGGACAAGGGGCAGAGGCTCTCCTGCAGATACCTTCACCTGCAGGTCAGGTTGGGAGGTAGCTCTTTACTGCCTGACATCTTCAGTGCAGCTTCTAGCTGACGCCCAGCTATTGCACCTTTTTAGAGTGACCCCTTCAGTTTGGTGGTAGAACTGAGGAGAGCATCTAAATAATAAAACACGGGTCTTCTTGTGCAGGCAAAAATGATTAAGTGGTTCACAGATGAGGTCTGCTGCCTGGTAGTGAATGTCTTCAGCTGCCACCATTTGGCTCTGTCCAGGGAGCGCAGGACTGTGCAGACAAGGCTGGACAGGATAGGACTGTTAATATGTATTTTGTTTCAGTGGAAAGTCATTTAGGTTTGTTAAAATGAGTGCTTTTGAAGGAACCTCTTTAGTTTCCAGCTGGAAGAACAATTACTCTGTAGGGCAGTTGGTCTCCAAACTTTTTTGGTCATGCATCCCTGTCAGTAAAATTCCCACATGAAGCTTATTATAAATAAACATTTGCATAATTAAAAGCATTTATTATGTCAGCTTTTTAAGTACTTCTACTGTCATTGTTTTAACTGCTTTTGTTTGGATACGTCCATACATTCAGAAATGAGGTTGTGAAATAAAGCTCATGAACTCACAGCATTCCTGCCGTTGAAGAGCACTTCTATCAGGTTTCTTCCATTAGAAAAGTGATGTTTGATTTCTTTTTTTAATAAACTGAAATGATGACTAGTAAAGTGACAGAAGGTAGATATTTCACATCTTATGGAAATGGAAGTAATTTTTCTCCTCTTCCTAATTAAGATAATATAGTGATTTTTGCTTAGAAGAATGCTCCGTCAGAGGAATAAATGAAACAGAAATGTGGTGGGTGGCATGTGGGTGGAGAAAATGACTTGCAAAAATTGGAAAGCACAGACTTTCTGTCATTTGAAAGCTTACTCAGTTAATGAATTTGTCAAGAATGTGTGGAATTTTAGAAATGAAAATATTTAGTGACATCTTTGAGTTTTGTTCATGAATAACAATAAAATATTTGTCATTGAATAGTAAGTGCTGGCAAGGAGGTTATAGCAACTTGCACAATATCGTTAAAAACTGCAGGTTTATCTGCATTGTACTTTTTTTTTTTTAAACCAGAAACTTAGTGTTTCACAAGGTTGAGGGATTTTTTGAGAAATCTGAACTAGTTTTCTTGTCAAGAAATTCCTTAGATTCCAAATTCACTGGGTCAGGCTGGAGATGACTTTATAGATTATTTTAGCTGTAACATTAGTAGAAATTCTCTAAAAAATTGAATTATATGAATATGAGTAGGGCAACCAAACATTCTTTTGTGAAATATATTATTTCTGTATTTGGACTATGATTGATTATAAATCAGCTAACACCCTGATGTTGAAAGGATCACATTCTGTAATCCTCTATCTAAAATGTGAAACAGGAAACATTTACTGTGAAACATTGTCCTGCTAAACTGCTGTCTCGGAGAACTTTATTTTAGGTACATTCGTGCATGACTTCCCAGGTGAGTTTTAACAAGTTGAACTACATCTAGAAGCTTTCAGGAAGTTCAGGCAACCACTGGAATGTGCTCCTATTAGTTGAGTTTGTTACCAGTTTCAAATAATGCATTCATTTTCTTCTGTAAATGTTAACTTTTTGTAAGAATGCTAACATTTTAGTTTGAGGTTTATTTCTGCTTATTAACTGAAGTGTTTTTGTTTTCAAGGGAACAAAAGAAATTGAAGGTGAAGAGGAGTCTGGTTTAATTCCGCCTGCAGAAGTATTTGCTCCTAAAAGTCTGGTGTTGGTGTCCAGACTAGATTATCCAGAAATTTTCAGGGTAAAGGATTTGCAATTGTCATTTATAATATATGTCAGCAGACAAAGCTGTTTTTAATAAGTAGCAGTGACACTACTTTTGATTTAAAACATCTCGGGATTGATTTGGGAATTTAAAAGCCAAAGTAGGCTTAGATCGAGCTGATAAAATCCAATGTCTATGACAGTAAATAGTCCCTATAGGTTAAAGCAGTGCTTTTTTACCCTCAAATCAGTTTTAAATCTACATAGAAGATGAAATAGAGATTTTCTGGGCTCAAATTACTGTACAATGAAAGGAATTATTTGGACAAAACCAGATTTGCTCAGGTAAAAACAAGACATTAACAATATTTTATTAAATATATAATGGTAAATTAATACCAAATCATAGTTTTCCTCCATATATAAGGCAAAATGTCAGAGACTCTTCCAGATCAAATTAAGATGCATGATAGAGATTTAGGGTCTTGGATTACTTTCAGCTGATGAAATATGACTGATATGAGATAAATGAAAAGCTTAAATTTTTATTAAGCTAATACATATTAACAGAAACAAATATAGTTCGGTTTACAGATCAAAGGAGAAAATCATTCAACAGTTAAGCTGTCATTAGACGTTAAGAATGACTGTACTGAGTGACATTAAAAGTCCATGTAGCCCAGTATTTTGTCTCTGATAGTGGCCCGTACCAAATGCAGTGCAAAGTCTTTAAGAATAAGGCAGGCTGTAGAATTAATGCCACAAAATACTTTCCTAATTCAGTGAGAGTTATAGATAAATGAGATCCTGAACCAGAGATGTCTCTTGTGTGGGGTTTTTTCATACAATTTGTTCAGTTTCTTAATGCTCAGATTTTACAACAACCCATGTCAAGGAGTTTCACAGCTTAACTATGTGTTATATGAAAAGTCACTGTTGGAATTATTTCGAATAAGAGAATTCCTGAAGTATTTGCTGATTTATCAGAGTTACAGCAGCTAAAAGGCATCAGAAGGATGCTGTGAAACAAAGTTATTTATTTCTTTTTTCCCAAAGGCTTCTTAGAACATAATATTGAATCATCTTACATTAAATTACTAGTAAAAATGATAAATCTATACCTGAGATTTCTCAGTCAAAACTGACTCAAGAAAAAAGAAAATGCCGAAGTGTTAGTGTACTGTACATTTTAAAATACGCTGGTATTTATTTTACTAAATAAAGAGTATAGGTTAATTAACAGATCAAATTGTTTATCATTTATGCTAGTCTTAAAATGAGTCTCAAAAGCTCATTGATTCATCAGTGTTCTACTCTGGTAACCAATCCGGTTTAGGTCCATGGAATACAAAGCACAGATGAAGCTGTGTTGATTTTATAATTTTTAAATGTAACTTGTAGTAAAGCACTTTTTGTATAATGAACAGCGCACAAATATTAAACATTGAATTTCTTTTTTAAAAAGCATATATCTACACCTGCCAGCATATACTTGGCTTCTAAATAGCCACGCTAATTTTTTTAAATTAATGATTGCCTTTTGTGGCACTTTGTCTTCAGTTGGAAAGTACTTCACTAATATCTATTAAGACACTTACTTTTAAATTATTATATACATAGGTCTTTAAGTAATTTGACATCTGCTTTCTCTGTATAAACAGTCTAACATATTTTGTCTACCTTTCTAGGCTTGCCTTGGCCTGATCTATACTGTGTATGTGGACAGCCTGAATGTGTCACTGGAGACTCTCATTGCAAATCTGTGTTCATGCCTTGTCCCTGCTTCTGGAGGGTCTCAGGTAAATGGAAAAAAAGGGTATTTTTCTAGTTAATTTAATTTATGAAGAAAACAAAAAATAAATTCTTGAAATATTTTTGAAGAAAAAAAGATCATAGTTCAGCTGAGTGCTTTCCCTGTGGCCTGTGAGTTCTTTCCCTGTGGCCTGTCTTCTAAAGACAGCAAAAATTCCATTCCAGGATAAGGTCAAAGGGTTAATTTTGTCACTGAGTTGGCTTTTAACAAGGCACAGTAACAAATCAAGCAGTTTAGTTTTTAATAATAATGTATGTTAAGGAATATTTCTGCTTGCTACAGATTTTTTTTAAAAAGGCTTTTTTTCTTTGCCCTTTTTTAACATGTCCTTCTCTTCAGTTGATTTACCCATCTCTTTTCTTGATGCAGTTCAGGGTTCCACTGGACTTTTCTCTGGTAGCTCTTCTGAATTTCTATTTTCATAAAATAAACAAACAAACAAAAAAGCGCTAAAAAATTAACTTGAACAAGGTTTTCTCATATGTTATTAAATATTCCAGGTAGCTCATACATTCAAAAATAAAATAGTTTTCCAGCAAATATTCTTCTTTCTGCTTTGTACCTACACTTTCTGTGAGCAGAAAGGTTTGTCTGATGATCTACTTTAAATAAACTATTTGTATACATTTGGGGTTTCTGACAAGCCAGTTGGATCTTACTTGCTTGGCCTTCACTTTATGCTGTGACACTACTGGGAAACTGCAGTCCCTATCGTGAAGCCTACCCAGAAACTAAGTATGCAATTGGCAATATTTAAAAGTCAGTTTCACGCATATTTTCTCACGGTTCCTATCCAGCCTATGGATTATCAAACCTTCTTGAATTCCTACAAATCCCTAATTCTTTTCTGTTTTTCCCATAACCCTGGCTGCTTTGGAATTTCATAGTGCTGTAAGTGGCAAAATGTCCTCTCAGCTTAGTCAGGATCTACCTTATTGCTTTCCAGGCAACCACATCTCTGTGTCTTTGCATCCCAAGGTTTTGAAGTTTGAAGTGAAGTAATTAGACAGTATCTTCTCATCTATCCTTTTTTTTTTTTCTTTTTTTTTTTTTTTTTTTTTTCTTTTTTTTCTTTCTTCCCCTCCAATTCATAACTATGGCTTTACCCAGTGGCCATTTCCTCTGATGGAGGAGGGAGGAGAAGTTGTGCTCCTCTGGCTGTTTTCCCTTCTGCGCTCTCTTCAGATAAAATGTTCTTTCATTTTGAAGTTAAATTCGCTAGTGTCAAACTATCATTTTAATCAGAAATTAAATTTTTCTATTTTCTTTATTAAGCCTCATGCTTCAGGGCTAAATCTGAATTGTATCTCTTAGAGTGGGAACACTGTTCTCATGTTTATTTCCAGAAGTCCTTGAACCTCCCAGGTTGTTCATGTGTCCACCGCCAAAATAATCGACTGTGAAATAAGTTGCTGACCTGCATCCCAGTCTGCTGCTGAAGTGCTGGGGAAGAGCACACCTGCTACACAGGGACTTGCTTGGTTTAACTGTGGAGTGTTTTGGTTTCAAACATCTGCTGTGCAGCAACTAGAGCTTGGTACCTTCATACAGTCAGCACCTTTGCTGCCATACAGGGTGGAGTTGTACCACACTTGCTGCTTGTACAGAATCGCCTCCCACCCTGTGGTAATTAGTGGTTAGAGGTAACTGCTTGAAATCACCCACTGCTTCAATGCCGTGTGGATTTAGTCAAAGGAAAGCAAGATTATTCTGCAGTTACAATACTTTTTGTGATGTGATACACAAGTGCATTCCCTTTGCCCCCATTTCTGGCCTCCCTCAAGGGAAGTATGTTTTTGTACTGAAAAGGTAACTGAAGTTTTAATTCTACTTTAATATGCACAGCAGGAACGTAGGAGTAGCAGAAGTGTCCTTTTCAATACCCATGTATCACAAGTATCTTCATACTTAAAATGTGCATGCAGACAGTAGATATTCAAGAACTTCAGTTAGAAAATAAGATATATTTTTCTGATTTGAACGGGTTTTAAATGGTTTTCCTTTTTTTTTTCTGGAAGGTTTTTTGATGTATTATTAAAAATGTAATATTGAATGCCTTCAAAGCCATAACTATTGAACTAATTCAGTGGAGATGCAAGGAAGGCACTATTATGCTGTACTTTCAAGGAGACATATTATTGTCCTCAAATTATATTTCAGATCTCTATTGGTCAGTTCAGTTATTCTTACTGACTTTAATCTTCTGTACACAAAATAACTATTTTTTGCAGGATAAATCACTTATCTGTATGACAACAGCTTGTTTATTCTATATAAATTAAATTTATACTCAGTTAAAAAAATTCTTTCTACAGAAACTGTTTTCTTTGGGAGCTGGAGACCGACAGCTGATACAGACTCCTCTACATGATAGCCTTCCTGTTACAGGCACCAGTGTGGCTCTTCTCTTTCAGCAACTGGGTATGTCTAGATCTGCTTTTAAAAAAAAAAGTTATTTTTTTAAATTACAGAATGAGGTATTTTCTGTTCTCATTCAGATGCTGCTTATCCTCACTACAGTCCCTGAGGTTTTACTTGTCTTATTATGTCAAGATCCATTAAGATTACTCTGATTCAGATTGCAGGCAATGTTTTAAACACAGACAGGCCCAACAACTTTTCCCCTTTTCTGAAGATATAAACTATGGTGTGAGGTGCCATGAGTACAGTATGATATGCCGTGTGGTATGGTATGTTTGTTCTGTTAGTACAGTATGTGATACCTAAGTTGAGGCACTTTATTTTGGGAACTGTAGCAAAGGTTGCTGTAAATTCACAGTTCTGAAAATGACAGAGAAAGCAAGACTCTTGGCTACCATCTCTTGTGACACTTAGCTTTTGTGTGGCAAATTTGGATCATTGTGTTTTGTTACAGGATCAGTCTGAGGAAGACAACTAAGGCAAATAATTTAAAAAGTCATTGTATGCATCAGATTTATAAGTGGGAAACTCTGTGAAGACAGAGTGGGGCTATAAATATGGTAGAGGAAACTGAGGACCATCTTTTCCTCTTGGATTCTTAGTAAGAGCATGTTTGTAGAGCAAGCTTTTTTAAATTCTACTCGTGTGTAAAACTGAATTCTAGAACTTCGATATAAGAATTCCAAATTGCTTTCACACCCATAGGATTTAAGTTAATATTATTAACCACATTTTATTAATGGTTTAATATATACAGATGGATGTCATGTAACTTCCTGAAGATACTATAACAGAGGACTAAAGTTCTTGGAATATAACCAGGACTCCAAGATTGTTGTGCTAGTAATCAATGATCCTTTACTTTTATATTTTGAAATTAATAGCTTGTATACACTTTTCAATATCTATACCTCTGCTTTACTCTTTGTTTACCATCTCATCTTTCTTTTCCCATTCTCCATTAGCCTTTTGGCTGTAAACAGTCTGTTTTCTGTGGTTTTGCTGCTTCTCTGCCTTGTTTTGTTTCCCCAAGTTCCAGTAAATGCTTGGCGATCCAGTCTTTCTTGGGTTTTGGTGGCTTCTAAGAAGTAGGAGTCAGTAAGCCCACAGTTTCCAGGTGCCCTTTCCAGTTATGGTGAACAGAAGGATATGAAAATCAGCAGGAGGGGGAGAGCAAGGGAGATACGGAAGAAAAATTTGCTCATTGCTCACAATTCTGTTTAGTGACACTTCAGCTGGCCTGAAGGAGAGAGACTGAAGAAAGTATGCAATGATAAAACTTGAAAAATCTTCCCAACGAGAAGCTATATACTTGCATGCCATTTCCCGAAAGAGATCATACAAGTTTGTGGGAAAAAAAGACTTGCCTCAGTACTCCTTCTTTTCTGTTGTGGCACAATTTTCTCTTTTACAAGGCTATCAGAACTATTAGAAAAAGCTTGCCTAGTGGTCTTGTGTAGGTCCTCTTCCTGTCTCTCTCCTGCTCTCTGGTGTGATGAGGACAGTAGTGGTTGCTTGGGAATGGGCCTGAAATTAGTTAAGGAGTAGGCAAATAAGTTGGCTATTCCTTACAAGTTGGTTTTTTTTTTGTTTTTTTAAGCAGCTGTTTTGAGCCCTTTGTAAAACAGACTAACTTTTCTCTCTCCTATTTCTAACCACTGCTTTTTATTTTCTTTTTTTTTTTTTTTTTTTTTAAATTTTTTTTTTTTCTTGGTAAATGTGCCTCAGTTTAAGCTGAAATCCCTTTCAAAGATTTTGTATCTGAGTATTTAGTGATACAGCACAATGGCAGAATCACCTTGTACCTCTAAGGACACAAATTAAGAAATGTTTATATTTTCATAGTGTCAATCACTTTACAGAATAGCACAGTTCCTTTTACATCTTAAGGCCAAGGTTTGTTAATGCTAAATTTCTGTTTGGAATTACCAAAAAAAGAGTTGTTAATACAGCTACGTATGTGTGTTTGAAATGGTTGTTGGATATAAAAAGAGGACCTGGAAATATGAACAGATTGTTTGAAATAAATTCTCATTTCTTGTCACTTTTCATGTAGTCTTATGAAGAGTTAAAGACAGTGAGTCCAGAAGGATATGGTAGAACCTATTAGCTCATCCCTGTGAAAAAGTTTATTTTTCTAAGATAAGGCCTAATGCTCTCCTCTGGAGAGCATAGTTGAGCTCATCAGAAGTTTTTTGTGCTTTTTGTAATATGGTCACACTTACTCTATTTCTGCCGTTCCCTTTGAACAGGAGCTTAAGACGTATTTGTTCCTACTAACCTGGGCAAAAACATTCTACTTCTGTTGCCCAGTGTGGTCTTTGATACTTACTTCAATGAGAACTGGTACCAAATGCTTGTGTTTAGGTCACAAATATTGACTAGGCTGTTTGTCAGTAACGACATACTGAGTTATTTCTCTTCTGGTACAAGTCACAATTCAGTATAAATTATTAATAGAAATTTGAAGAGTAGCTAGAAAAATATTTGTGAACTGTATAAATCACCTTTTTAAAAATAGCTTTTTCTTGGAGGAAGATGGGCAGCAAGACAGAATTTACCGCTATGAATAGATACAAAAGTAATTTCAACATTTATTTTGAGAAATATTGTGCAATAGTAGTCTCATCATGCTTTTTGTGCTTGGCAGGATAATACTGTGTCAGCGGATGACCCTCCCTGTATTAGCAAGTTCACAACATATCTGGAAATAGGCCTTATTTTTACTTAGGCGTTAAACTACAGTTGAGAAAAACATCCCTGGAGGCTTTGATAATAAGGAACAGCAGTGTTTGACATTTTAAATCATACATTCTTTTTTTATTTAATAAAAATTAACATATGGGAATAATGTGACAAAAGCCAGGCCTGTAGCTGGATCACTACACCTACAAATGATTTCATCAAGAAGGATTAACTGGAAAAACAGTCATCATTAAGTTACTTTAAAAAATGATCTGTGGTAGCTAGAAGACTTTCAATACTCTTTTATTTCTCATTGTCTGTTAGTAAGATGGTAGGTACTTATAAAAGCTTCAAAGCACTGTGTAGCCTTCTTCAGGCTCCAAGGAGATTTTGGTTATACTTATTTTCTCTTTCTGTTAACAATACATTCCTGTGTTTCTGCCTTAAGCTCTTTTCATTTGTCCAAACTCTAACCCTGCTTGCTTTCTCCATTCTGCTGGCATGCAGCATTACCATACATATTCGGTCATTTCTATCTGAGACATACACCTCCATCTCCCCAGTGGTCATTTTCAGAAGAACCTAAGACACACAATTTTATTAGGGACCTGAGCAGCAAAACAAGAACCTAAGGTTTAACCATTGTAATTTTTGCGTGTTTCAAGGACTAGTAGCACATATCACACTGCTAAGATGAGCAGAACAATTATAAAAATTAATTTTCCTGAAAAAAATAGTGTTTCCCCAACTTTCCAAACACTTGATCGAAGACAAAAAGAGTTTTCCTTCCTTCTATTCTTGTTCACTCTCTTATCTGGGCTGTTTTCCTATCCCCTTATTTCCTCTGTTCCATTTCATTTGTCTGTGCTGGTTTTCCTCCTCATATCTTTACTTCACCACTCAGATTTTTCAACAGAACTCAGGCTGACTTTCAGTGTTACAAAGAAAGTAATTTTTTAAGTGGCAAAAATGAAATTTTGAAGTAAATTCTACTTTGAATCTTCTGGATAAGACACAAGGTAAGGGTGCTTTTGAATTCAGGGCTGTGTAGAGTAGAGATTAAATAGATGGAACGGGATGAAGATGAATGCTAATGCTAGGTTGAGTCAAGTTGCTTGGAAAGCTTGTCTTTCGTTTGTCCAGGCTGTGACATAACTCACATGAAAGTTTCAGCCTTTTCACTTATTTTGAAATATTTTTAATCTAGAAATTATGAAATTCCAAAACAAGTACTTCAGAAATAACATATTTGAAGACTGTAGTGTCATTAAATATCAGTAATTCCAGATGTCAGAAGCGATCAATTGATTAAACTTCTGAAGATTGTTACAGGTTCACAAAATATAAATGCTAGGGCAGATGTGGGTGATAATGACAGAGTTGATAAGAAGGGAAGTACAAGCAGTTTAAAATGCTTCACTCCAGTATTAGTACTGGTAACATTTTTTTTTTTAATATAGCTATTTAATTCTAAAACTCAACACTGACTTGATACTGAGAAGCTTGGAGTATTATCTGCCGTTTCTCCCTATTTGCATGTTCCTACCTTTCTTTTGCACCAGAGCAAAGTATCAGAGTATCAGAGTACACTCTGATACTGCAGGGAGTTGCTTAAAATTAGTTAATTAATTAACACTAAGGAAGCAAATAGAAGTGAATGATTTTCCACATGTTGCCATGGTAGGACACTGACAGTAATGATTTTTATTGGTTTAAACAGTCATGGAGCCAAAACCCATTGCTGTTATACAGTGATAAATCCATTCATAACAGAATTATAAGATCATATATTAACTATTACACCTCTTTGTGGTTGTTTGGGATGGACTATCAAAGTGTACAGAAGTAAAAGAAATGCTGTATTTTCTAATTTTTCAGTCATTTGATCTGCTAGAAATTAATGAAGAATGATGTGGATTTTTAATATTTTGGTTTTAATAATATACTAAAATTGTTTTGCGTGTTCAAAAATTTGTTTTGGGGGAAGATCTAAATTACAACAGCATTATTTCAATTGTTTTTTAATTAAGGTATGCTGCTCAATTTCTATTTGGAAGTTGGTGTTTGTACACGCAGAGGGATTTTAAACTGACAGATCTGCACTTTACAGTTTTGGTTAAAACCCACATTGTTTTAGATGGCTCTGCAGTTGTGCCAGTAACATTCAGTATACATTTTGCTCTCAGAAGACTTGAAATTTCTGCTTAGGCTGATAGTTGAGCAGGCTCTGTCCTTGGTTCTTATAAGTATTTCCTTTGAAAAGCTGATGTCAGGGCCCTAAGTGCATCAGCAGCCCCTGAGCCCCTCCTTGCAGGGTCGAGCTGCCTGTGCTCAGGGTCAGCATTGATGTAGCACAGCTGTGCAACCTTAGCTCAGACTGGTGAGGAAAGAGCTGTGTGAGAGATGAGAAAAGGACGGGCCTGTTGACCTCTGCTTGGCTGCTGTACTTAACCTCAGAGCAAGCCCTTGGTTCTTGCCTGAGCCATGTTGTAGCAGTGCTTGGGCCTGGCCACACACCTCTCCGACCCAGATCCTCAGCCATGGACTGGACATCCTGGCTTGATCTCGGGTCTCCATGACTGGGGACTTGCCTGGTGATCACTGTGACTGACGTGGCTGCCATCACTGGAGCCAATCCTGACCCTGCCGTGCTGGCTTGACCTCACACCTTCCTCATCACTATGGCCTTGTCTGGCTATCTCAGTTTGTGGCTGAACTCATCTTTCTCTGGGTATTGTGGGACTCCATCACTTGCTGGTGAGGTCATTGCCCCTTCCCACCTTGTCTCCATATTTGGCACCTGCCTTGCCTTCTGTTATGGAGCAGTGTGCCATTGCTGGTCCCTGGCTGTTGGTGGTTCTTCAGTTTTCACTGTTGACCTTCTAAAAGTCTTGAGAAACTTGATATTTTGATGCTAGTTTTTCACAGTAAGTTTTGATCCCTTTGATACTAAAAATCAAGCCTTGCAGGTCCTACAAGGAGATGCAGTTGTGCACTGCTACCTGCCAGGTACAGTTTGATCCTGAGGAAGAGATCTTTCTTGATCTTAAAATATGCACACTGGTCAGACTTTGAGCATTCTGCAATAAAGCTGGCTTCATTTGTTAACAGCCTTTCCAACGTGATACTGCTTCCCAACACACTACCTCAGTAATGGTGGGCTATGGAGCAAAACTGTTTTATGTGTCACAAAGGTAAACATCCCACAGTTCAGCAACAGCTGACCTATGGAGAATGCAGAGAAATGATCTGGTGAAGATCACCTGTAACTTCTCTCAGTTTGAAGTACAAAGAACCACTGTGCTAAATCAGACCTCAGCACCACAACACAGCAGAAAAGTTAGTGTGAGGTATATTGCTTTGCTGAAGAAAAGGAAGATCTTGTATTCTACTGACTGTCAGGATTTAGGGTGCGAATTAGTAGACACGTACATACCAAAAGAGTGCAGTATTAGCAGTGCTGTCAAAGGCGAGTGATTTTCAGGGCTGTTATGGTTAAACTGCATTCTGTATAGGGGAGAGGCTGAAAGGTTTAGTTGGGTCTCATGTACCTTAAGAGTGAGAGAACCTGAATGCTTGGGAAAAGAGTGCACTCTGGGGCAAGATCGTAAGACGGTGCGCCAAGCGCCCTCCATCATAAATCCTTAACTTATTTTCTTGTTTAGGATAAGGGAGGGCTCGAACAGCAAGGTGGAAATTTTCTAGACTAATTGGATCCAAAAACCATTTCGCATTTCTGGTAGCCAGTAGCTACCAGGTGCAGACGCTTTGCCTTTCCCAGAAGCCCAACCCAATTGTGCAGTCTTATGCTTGTGGATATTGGTTTCAATCTTCATTCTCAGTCACCCTGAAATTTGACTTTCTTCTTGCTCAGCTAGCATAAACTACCTTGTTGCTTCTTCACAGATAGTGTTTAACTTTTGCTGCTGCTGGTTCTTTTAGCTTTTTAGAATGTGTAAGTCAAGTAGAGGAACTGCATGCTGAACTACACGGTCTTGTTTGAGAAAGAGCCCAATTGTATTAAAAGTATTCCACTCCAGTACTGTGAATGGAACCGCTAAATTAATTCTTGAGTTTCAGAAGACAGTAGAATTCAACATAACTCCATTTTGACTTGTCTGTAAGTCAAAGGATACATGTGGTATAGTGTGATACAGGAATGACACTTGCTTCTAGTTTGTTTTTCCAATAAAATAGATGTGCTTGGTCCATAGTTAAGCACTGGGATAATTATTAAGAAAAAAGCATTAGATAGGTGACAGGCCATAAGGTGTGTTTATCTGCTAATTACTTCTGTTTATATTATGGTTAATAACTTAAACTATTTTACCTTTTTTCTTTTTAAGAATGATAATCTTATAAGATTATATAACATTAAAATATAATGACTTTTACCATCATTATTAGAAAATACCTATCCAATCAAAAACGTAAAAAGTGAATTATGATGATAATCAAATTAGCTAACTTTTGTGATAGCTAATTTTAAAACTGACAGTACTTGTAGGACAAGCTATGCTTTACATTTTTTTCCTGAATGAAAGTACAAGCAGTTCTACTGTTTAAAATCTATGGCCTTCTGTAGAAAACATAAATCCCAAAGTAACATAAAATCTGAAAGGAATGTTTAAATCGTTGGTCATATTATTGCTCAAAGTGGCTTTTAAAGTCTGCTTTTTGAACAGTGTTAGGTTTTTCTGCTGTATTTTATCCTTTTATTTTGCTTCATATCATAGACCGTATGTAGTACCCTTTGTTTTTTACATCATTGTTCAGAGAGAGGAGTTCATGGGTATGCATGCTTAAGCTACAGAAAAAGGTGAGCATCAAGAACAAACATAAAAAGGTCACGAATCAATTAAGGCTGGAAGTTAAAACATGATGTCTAACCGTAGGAGGAGAAAAATTCTGAAACACCTTCTGTTGTGAGTAGTAATGACAAACAGTATCACTACATTCAAGATGAAGCTTGATCAATTTGGGACTGTGATATAGTCGTGATGGCAACAGGCTGTATTCTTTCACTGTTTATAGACCCTTCAGTCCCATATTTCTAAATCCAGGATGTATTAAAATGCCCAGAATTTTTGCTTTTGACTACATTTGTTGACACTTTGAGGAATGTTCTCTGTAATCTAATAGTTTCTCATTATTTTAATTCTGGTTTAGGGGAGATAGAATGTTCAGCCTCTCATGTAGTGTACTTTATGCCAACAGATGACTATATTGAATTACTGTATAAATGGGAAAAGACATTCCTGATAAATATATATGTGTATTTGTATGGCTGGGAAACATTATGGAAGGGTCACTGCACAGTCAGCATGTGAGCTGGCTTCGACTTGTTGACTAAGTAAATCCTAGTGTCTTCAACACAGAACAAGAATTGTTTATGTTTTAGTACTTCATTATGTTCAGAAATAATGGAGAGAAGCTAAGCAATGAGAGATTTAATCTGCACAGCATACGAAGTGAACAAATGGAGCATTTTCAGTACAGTAATAGCTATGACTGGGAGATGCAGTAAGCATTGATGTGGTCCCCTTTGCACATCTCATGTTTGTTGTGAGACTTCGGTGTTATGAACCAGAAGGTTTTTTACCTCTGTCAGGTTGTTTACAAACTTCCTACCCGACTCACTGAATTTCTGTTATTTCCATGAGATGTCATGTATAACATACATATCCTTCGTTTGAATTTAGAAACTTCTGCGATTAAATTAAGACAGTTTTATTGAACTACATAGTCAAGAATCTTCTAATTAGTCTTTGATCTTAATGAATTGTGAACTCTCCAGCCTATGGAACCTGGCACCACATGTTGCATGGGTGGATGCTGCTGGCTTATGTTGTAGTTTCAGTTTAAATCCCAGTGGCCAGGGAGCTGCAATTAGCTCTATAACCCAGCAGAAGGGAATTTGCTGTTCAAGCTTTCCAAGTAGATTTGTCTAGTCTGTCAAAGAGCAAATAGATTACCAAGAGTTTTGATGTGGCATTTACTTCTAATGGGCCCTTACTGCTGCAGCGGCAGACAAAAAGGAAGTTTTCTTTTAGATGCTGTTGGAAGTAAAGGAATATGGTGATAGTGAATTTCTTACAGGGGCTCTGCTTCACTCCCAAGTACCTGCACTTTGGACAGTTGCTGAGGCTCCATTTCCCCAGCAGCATAAACTGTCAGGCAGCCGATCCCACTTGCAATGTCCATTTCCAGTGGCACAGGTCTGTCCCCTCTCCTGTACTAAAGTGGTGCCTGACTCACCCATGCAGAGCTATTTTATCTCACCAAGTTGACAGAAAATATTTGGAGGGTGGAAGGAGAGAAGTCGTATCTGTTTTCTGTCAGCAGTCTCAGGTTGAGGTTTGATGCCGTGGTTAAATCAGTCTAATAGCCAAGTGCTGCCATGAGAACAGATCCATCCCCCTTCCAGCTTGAACTAACTCACCTTGGACTCTTGGCAGCTTTCATGCAGGTGAGAGGAAAGCAGCAGCAGCAGCATGCGAGTGGGCCAAGACCATCCCTATCAATGACAGCCGTTAGAGCTGCCGGTCAGGACAGGAAACAAGTCAGCCACTGTCCAACTACCCCTTCAGGACATGCTGCCCTGTTTCTTGTCACTCGTTTGGCGCGTGTGGGTACACAGAGTTCTGTCATCTACCAGTGTACTGCTGGTGCTGTGGCGCCAGCCCTTGGGAGGCAGGGACTAGTATTCTCGTAGCGTTCACTGTTTTGCAGAACAGCAAAGCACACGAAATAAGATGTTTTCTTACTTTTTCTCCAGTCCGAACTCATACTACTAATGCCTCTTCTAAAGAGACGAAATAAGCAGTAGTTAATTTTCATTCATAAATCTCAGAAAGAAAGGTTATCTGACATAAGTGAATACTACAGTTAAAGAAACTTGAAGCTGTATATTTGATAGTGCTGTAGTTAATGAGCTATTTTTTTTAAAGGAAGCTTTTAAAATAATATGAAAAACAGTAAAATTATATATTACTGTTTTCTCTATAACAATGGGGTGAATTTTTTTAAACTGTTAAGTGAAAATTTCTTTTGAGACATGTGAGAAGAAAGTAAATTCCTATTTATAGTAGGACTTTAGAATATACCTCTCAGAAGAGTGAAAACAAATTATTTTTTTCCAGAGATGAGAAAAATGTAAACTCCAGAAAGCAAATGTCTAATAAACAGACAAACAAATTTCAAAAAGGAAACAGAAGCTTAGCTATGCTTACAGAAAATACTGAAACAGATCTTACTTGGAACCGAACTTTTCTTTCTGCATTCGTACCAGCAGAAGTAGAAAGAACTTTTTTTATTATTTCAGAGCAAACTTGATAGCAGTTAAATCATGAGACCTTGCAAAATTTTAAAATTCAAAAATTCAGTGTTAATCCTTCTGCAGAGAGGAAGGGAAAAACAACTTTCTACAGAAATTTCATTCCATATATTTGTTCTTGTAAAATCAGGCTTAAAGTATTGCTGTTTAGTTGCAGTGTGGGGTTTTGAGGTATCACTATCTCAGGAGGTCAAGAAAATCTCAGATGATTTCACAATAAATTTTTTTAAAGATTGTTAAACTTTTAAAGATTGTTAAACTTTTTGCAGAGAATAAAAATCTGATCTTTAAAGAACATAAAGCAACTTTTTAGGTTTTTCATGGTTAGTGTTTCACAGTTTCCTTAACTGAGAATCTGTGGGGTTATGCTTCATGAATATCAACCAACAGTGGCTGAAGATAGCTCTAACAGAACGTCCTGATCAGCCACTCTTCTGTTCTTCTTGCCTTTGCATTTATTAGATTCCATTAATGTAGTGTTTCAGTAGTTACGTCCTTTGAGAAAGACTTTGTAGTCCTTAGACAGGAAGCAGGTATGTTTGCAGTTTCTTGTGTATCCTTGACCATTTTTCCTGTGTACAGTTCAAGAATGACAATGCTCTTCTCATTCATAGATATTTTCTTTCTAAGGATCATAACGGTATTACTCTCACTCTGCATTGTTTGGTTAAAGGACATTTTTCTGCTTTAAATGAATCCAGTCAAATTCTGAGTATCTGTTTGCTCCATCAGGATTTAATTTGTATTATTTCTGCTAAGAATATTTTATGATCCATTACACATGGCAGTCTTTCCCATATGTTATACTTTTCTTTTTCATGTTGCAGCTACCCATAATTATGTGAGTTTAATTCTCTACTTTGCCTATTGGTTGGCTTTATTCTTAGCTATGAGTGCTAAAAATATTAGCACTCATCAGAATATGAGTGCTATACTTACTTTTAAAAATTTGTGTTGTTAAGCCATGTATTTATCTGAAATTAGTCCTTGTAGTTTGAGTCAGATCTCTTGAAACTTGCTGGTTTATATATAGCTGCAATGACAGCAAAACTATCCGTCACCAAGTTAAAAAGTCAGTATTTTCATATGTGGCTTATGTTGGTGAAAGTGAGGTGTACTGAGTTCATACCTTTAGCATATACCTTTGTATTTTCAGAAATTCTGTTTGCATGTTGTGGCTATGAGTAAATAAAGATTAAGGTGTTAAGATCAGGTTCTGTGATCCGCTGGTATCTCTAAGTGGACATCACCATACCAGGTTTCTGATCCTACCTAGCTACCGTGTTCAAGTCCCGTAAAAAGGCTGTCATCAATGTGCAAAAGTTGTTCATGCTTTATTCCCAGACAGTTCTTGAATTGTTGAGATTGACAATGAGGGGGTAGGTATAATAATTTCATTTTGACGTGCCACTTCCGTATGAGATTACGTGCTTTCCTAATTAGCTTATATGCAGAATCATGTCCAGTAGTCTCTAAACCAGTTATCACTTTGCTTCTTTGCTCTCTATTCATCCTGCCACAGCTTTGAATCCATGGTCAGAAAAGTTAGCATTTCTTTGTTGTAATAGTTTTCCTGATGTTAACATGAAATTTTAAAAACAAATTGGGTTGTTTGAAAAAATCTTAATGCTCTTTCTGAGGTTTAAAATGTCTGTTGGTGGCTGAACAGAAATCCGCTTTTACTTTCACACAGTTCACCGTATGTGAATCAATTTGGAGAACTGATAAATTGCAGTATCTTTTTTTTATTACTTAAATCAGCAGTTGCAAATAATTGCTTCTTCACATCAAATTATGATTTTAGATTTGCTATCAGAATAAAGATTGATTATTTTGGCTAATTTAACTGCTATAAATAATTTTTATAGCACATGCTTAGTTCTCCAACATATCTTTTGATGTATGTGAGAGAGAATGCTTCACAAAATATTTGTTTCAAAATATAAATTCATATTTCTTAAAAGGACAGTTCTAAAGAAAGAAACTCAGCTATAAAAATTTCTAGGAATGTGGGAACATTTCAGGAACACTCTCCCACCTCTACTTAGGGAAACTGGGCAGCATTTCAGTTCGTTAGTATGTATCATATCCCAGTCCACTCTAAAGTCTTTTCCAAATTCTTTCATTGAGTTTTGGTTAATGTTGGCGTGTGAGTGTTACACAGAAATTCTGTATCCCAATATTAGTTTTGTACAGGATTACTGTTTATCTCTACTTATGACTTTCTCAGGGCTGGAGTACTAGGTATTTGAGATAAACATCCAAACCAAATAGCTTCCTAGTTTAGGTATCTTCGTAGATAACTGAATAACTAAGCAGAAGATGAGATGTGAAAATAAAGCATATTTCAACAGAATAGACTGTTACTCAGATGTTAATGCCTACATGCATATAGAGACAGACAGCAGGAGAAGAAAAACTTCTGTTTTAGTCTGATAGTTAACAGTTCAATATTGAGAAATATTGCTTGCCACCCTCCCTGGAGGAACAAAATAATCTCAGATTTGATTTGGATGAAGATTATCTTCCCCTTTACAGCGCTGAAATTAATTTTATATGCAAACCTCCTTTGAGTGACAGGCTCTTGGGATTTATTCTATATGGAAATTTGCTTTTGATGTGTGTTCAGTAGAAAAACAAAACAAAACACAAAAGCAACATTTAAAGTAACTAAATCTGGTTTTAGTAGCACCTATGAAGCCTGTCCATATGAGCCAGACATACAATCAGTTGCAAACCTTCAGTTGGTAATGCAGGTTATGTTAGTATAATTCAGAGTTACTGCTTTCATGTAAATTTGACATTTACCTTTCTGCCATGTGAGTACTTTCCATATATGAAACCATTATTTGTCTGGTTTGCCTTCCATCGTCTTTGCTGCTTTATTGAGAAAACTAACTCAACACACTAAGTCTTGAGCTTATCAGTCTCACTTTGAATATGTGTAGCTTTAGAACTGTGCATATAAAATGGTATTGTACTTCCCTCTTTCAGGGATGAAGTTCATATCTAAATATTTTATTATTAATTGTCTTTAGCTATAGCATTGTCTCAAAGAAAGAATTTGCTGATCGTGTTCATTCAGTGTATTGGCAAAGTTGTGTTTGAAAGCTCAAGAAATCCAGAGGGCTTTTGCTGCTCCTTTAAGTAGGTCTGCAGAGGGATTTAATGAAATTGGTAATAATGAAGTGATATCAACATGCAAATGACAGCTATCACCATGTGTCTTCCTAAGTCGACCATATACTGTGCTTGATCCCTGTTGCCTTGTGCCTGTACAATGTTGGGTTTGGATGACAACCATCCGCTTGGCTCAGTGTGGACAGAACACACTTGATACTGTGAAACCTTGGGGGAGCCACAGTAGTAGGAATATTTACCTATCAGCTGAAGAGATCTTTTTCATATATACACGCTGATTTTCACAGTCTCTTTGGTATGCTGTTTAATGATCAGTTGGCTTTTATGGCAATTACACCGGAATCCCTCTGTATGGTCCTCCTGTTCCTTACCTTTTCCCACCCTCCCCAAAGGCTGGTTTATAAAGAAGCCTTCCTTCTGCCCTGCTTCTTACAAAGAACGTGCAATATTCATGGTTCAGATACTAAAATGCCTTCAGCTCCAAAATCAAAAGTTTATCTCTAAGAATGCATCTTGGTTTTAATGCTACATGTCACACCCTTGTTTGCTCCTATGTGCTCAGAAATTAGTATGAACACTGTAGTCATGAAATGTTTAATTTCCTAGCTGAAGGCTCTGTGCTTTGGAGACTGCTTCTCTTCCTCCTTAGTCTGACAAAGACCAAATAAGTTAATCTCTTGGGGTACTTGTCTGACTCATGTTCTCTGTTACCAAGCCAGAAGGCGGAATAAATTAACCCTCACAAAACTCTCTGCTGGCACTAGACTACTCCCCATTTGTGAGCAAGTGTGCTTATGATTTAATCACGTAATGTGCAGTGCGGTCCTACTTTAATAACAGAACTGTATACTTTTCTAAATGTGAATTGATCCTGAACTGAGTGGCATAGCATATTTTTGGGTTTGTTTTAACAGTGTGTAGCTGATTGGAGATACTGTGTAATTTTTGGATTGACGAATGCTATTTGGCAAGGTTTGTCTGTATGAATATTGAGTACAATTGTTGCCTCTTATTTATTAGTTAAGCTTGTATTTTGTTCATTAGCAGTGCTATGCAGCTACATCTAAAAATAAAAATGAAAAGAGTTTTGTTTTTCCCTACTTTTTTCCCATTTATCTTTAGAGCTTGACACGGCCTGGCACAGAACTTGTGCTATGCACTCTCCAGTGGCCTTTCAGAAAGGCTTTTCAGTCTTTGTTGACCCATTTCCTGGATTAGCCTGGCTAAGTTATGGATTATTTTGTCTATTAAGCTTTTTCTTGTGTCCTGTAATTTACGAATGGCATATTGGCATAATAATGTATTCAACTAGTTGAGCTTCCAAGTCCATATTTATAACTGTTTACAAAAGTCTGAAGAAGTTAGTGATAATATTTTGATTTCGTGCAATGTAGAGGACAGTTAATAATTTGTCAGGTACACTTTGGGATTGGTTTTTTTCTAATCATGCTGAAATAAATGCTTAAATTCTAGAACAACAGGAAGCAGGCAGAGTGATACATTTGTTGATGTAGGATGTCAGATAACTTAGTACAAATTACAGATTCTTTAAATACTTGAAAACAGTGAAGGTCAGGAAGCCTCCATTCAAAATTTTCCAGCATATGTATAATATTTTACAGGATGTCTGTCTGACTGTAGACTGCAAAAGAGTAATCTGTAAAAATCAACTTGTTTGTTGTTTTTCGTGTTGTCTATTTATGCCCTGAGAAACGAGCATCGGATGTAGTGTGGAGTCTGAAGACCAGTGTACGGTTCAAGGTTACAGACAGACACGATTGTATCTTGTAGCATGAGGAAACTGGGCTCAGCCTATTATTCAGAACTGTTTGTTTTCAGTAAACAACGTGCAAGGCTTGAAACAACACCTTAGTGGCTTGGTCAAATAATTTAGTCAATGGTTTTAAAGGTTTTAAAAAATAAAAGTAATCAAAAGTCTTATTATTTATGATTTGTTTGATTGTATGAGATGAAAATTTTCTTCACAGTCATTATATTGCTGATACTCCTGAAAACATATATCAAAGTACATGTGAAACAATAATTTTGTATTGAGTTAGTGGCTATCGTCTTGAAAATAAGAGAATTTCAGATTAGAGGTATATATCGTACACTTGATTTTATTTATTTTATATTCTTCTGTATTGTATACAGATTATTTAAAAAAAAGAGAGAAGGAAAACAGCTGGTACCAAGGAAGCTGTTCAGTCAGTGGAAGTGGTTAGTCTCGGTTTCACCGTCCAAGTATGTTCCCAGACTGAGTAGCCTATTTTCAAGAATTGGGTCAATATCGGCGATTAGCTTCTCAGTGGAAAAGCAAACATTTCAACTCCTCCTTCATGGCCAGTTCAAGGGTAGTGAACACCTGAGAGACCAACTAGAGGGAGGGATGTCAGAAAAATATGTTTGCAGTAAATATTCTGTGTGACATCAAGTTTCTACATGGGAGGTAGTTGCTAAAAATACTAATCTTAAAAATCAAATTATGTTGATGCTAATTAAGCTGCAATGAGAAATGTCTTTGTGGATTGGAAACTGAAGTTTTATCTGTGTCCACTAATATGCAGCAAAACCAGACTAATTTCCCTGGTGAAACTATGAAAGCTTCACAGACTTTTATCATCTGCTTAATAGTTCAAAATCAAATTACTCTTTTTAGAAGGCCACTGTTCAAATACTATTAAGTACTTGCAGGTGTCCTCCTTACAGATAAGCAAAATCTTAATTTCCTCTTCATTCGTGTATTTTCTTAGTGAAAACTTTTGCATTTTCAAGTGCTCAGTTACCATGTCCTATTGAGAATTGTGTATTGGTTTGATAATCTGACGAGGAAGCCTATATTCAGAAGAGATTTCAAGTGAAAAATGCTGATACTGGATGTTTTAAGACTGAGATATTCTTCCTAGTCTCTTCAGTCATTATAATTTACAGCAGGATAATATATAGCTAGAAAAAAGGGCTATTTTTTTACACAGCTTGATTTTAATTGAGTACTTTCATTAAAGGGATGTTTTAATTCTTTGTAAAACAGTTTAAAGTCACTAAGATCCAGAAAATATTTTAGAGCAGTTACCTGTCAATCTAGGTTGCAGTTTTAAAATATGAGGAATAGAAAACCATCTCTTTCAAGAATTCTTAGTTATAGATGTTTTGATCATAAGAGAGATTATTTTAGAGGATATAGTTGTAACAAATGATGTGATTATTTATGAGTTTTTAAGTTACTGTTTTCCTCAGTAACACCTGCCAGAACATTACAGGTTTATAGAGGATTGTTCAAGGATTTTTGTATCTGATTATAGAAAAAAAGTGTCAGATGTTTAAAAAAATTATCCCTAAGTGTCTTAAGATATTTGTTGTAGAAAGCCCACTTAGCTTGAAAACAAAAACTTAGTTTAAAAGAAAAGAGAATACTCCAAAGCAATTAAAATCTTCTGGGAAAAGGAACAAGGGCAGTTTTGCATAAAAAGGGCAGTTCAAGTTTTTTCATTTCTTAGAGATTTGTTTTAAACAGGCAGCAGTTTCTAACTTTGTGTTCAAATATATACGTACCCTCATACATACATACATACAAAAAAGGACAGTATTTCAAGTTAGCTTCTAACCATTCACTCATGAGTTCTGTTTCATTCACGTTATTAAGCTAGTTCTATTTTTAACACTATCCTTATGCTGTGTATTACAAAGCAGCTTGTTTTATAGCAGGACAGTATTAGTTACGCCACTGAAAAGAATAGCAAATACTTGCAACAGTAACTCACTCGGCATTATAACAAAGCCTTCTGTCCTTGAGTCCTCTCAAGCCTGCCTTTGATTTCATGAGTCTGTCTCTAAGATTGAGAATGGAGTTCGAAAGCACAAGCTATTATGTTATTGACTTGTTCATCCAAAGAATTAAGTCTTTTTCTTAACAACCCTCTCCAAATCCTTGTCTCTTTGTATATAAGAACCAAGCTCCACTCCAGCAAAGCAAATTTTTATGCAACATCATAGAAGAAAGATTTGTCAAAACATGTAATAAAAATTACTTAAAACAAAGTGTTAATTGTTATATTAATATAGTGGCTCTCCACAGTCACACTTCTTATGGGTGGATTATTGTAAGATAAGCAGTAGCTTTGTAAAGGTAATACAGGCTGTTTTACTGATAACACTAGCTATGTCCTCAGGGAAACATCATGCATTCCAGCATATTTCAGGAAATTTCATAAATTTCAGCATATCTCACATATCTCAGACATGTCTGCTTCTCAGGATGGGACTTTGTTTTAAAGGAAATGTATTTTTGGTTTTCCCTGAAAGCACATGGCTTTGTCTCCTAGGTAAATTATATTGTCTTTAAAAAAAACCCATAATCTGATTCATGAGTCTTACCCTAGATCTAGTGGGGCTTGTTTAAACAGTCAGCTCTTCTTTAACGTATCCTTCTAACAACATGTATGCACTTACTGCCCTTTTTAAACCTTGTGACTCCTAGAATGCTCTCCATGGATAAAGTTTGAATGTATTTACTAGGAAGTCTGCAATTTTCTTTTGAGCTTGTCAGTATGATGTGGGTTGTTTTTTTCTTTCTGCATGTGGAGATGCTTTAAAGTTTAGAAGTTTATCTTGGATCAGTGACCAGAATTGAGCTCTAGGTACACAGAAGGCTTCGGCAGAAGATACATGTAATACTGTTTGAAGTCACTATAAAGCACTGCTGGGATTTGTGCTGAGGAGGGGAAATCCTTAAAAGTGGTATTTGAAAGAGAGGTATAATACAATATATTTGATATGTAAAAATACATTCAGATAATATTTTAGCAACCTGAAAAATAGCAAGGAGGTTGCACTAGTTAAAAGGTAGAAAAACTTGGGGTTCGGCAATATATGAATTTATTATGTGGTTGTTGAGAACTTTGGAAAATAGTACATTTTAATGTAATTTTGATTCTTCTTTTGTAATGTTATTACAGAGGGGTTTTGTTTGTTTGTTTTTTTAAGGAATCCAAAATGTACTCAGCTTATTCTGTGCCGTGCTTACAGAAAACAAAGTTCTCTTTCACTCAGCAAGTTTTCAGAGGCTCAGTGATGCCTGTAGGGCTCTGGAGTCTTTAATGTTTCCCCTCAAATACAGGTGAGTTGAGTTTTGATTCTTTGAACTCTTTGACTAATTTTATAATTAATTTTACAACTTATTTTACATTGTCCTTAACAAAAGGAGTTGTTCTATGTTTGTTGAAATAAGCAAAGGTTTTTCACGATCATCTATACAAGTCCTAGTCTGTACACGTAATTAGTAAAAATCTGATTGCATCTTAACAGTGGAAACAATTAAAGGAGAAACATCCTACCTACAAGTACAGTAGAAACCCTACTCACAACATCAATTGAGTGGTTCAACTTGACAGTGATGCTCCATGGGTAAATGCATGGAAAAGATATGGGGGAGATCTGATAACAGCCTGCCAATAAGTAAGATGAGGTATGTGGCAGGAGAACAAGAGACTACTGGGGTCACAAACCAAAACGGGGGAGTGCAAGGTTCTGACTGTACCTGGGGAGAACATGTTTTATTACGGGGATAGGTAAGCATTGGAACAGAGACCCTGTAGAACTTCCATCCTTGTAGGTTGTCAGGACTCAGCTGGTCAGAGCCCAGATCTGGATTCAGTCTTGACCCTGCTTTGAGCAGCAGGTTGGTCTAAATGATCTGCTGAGGCCCTTTACAACCCGAAAGGTTCAGTGTTTCTAAGGTAACAGCTACATTAGTTTGTATCACGGTTTTAAGTCACTGACAAATGTCCACCAAAGAATGAATTTAAATGAACAAATTGATCTCTCTAAAAAGCCACATCTCATTCTGTCATTTTGAAGTGGAAAAACTTTAGCTATTTGGGTTTTTTTCAGGAAGAAGATATCTGATTCTGACTCATCTGTTTCAAAAGATGCTTGTATTTTAATAGCATGCTTTTATTTAAAATATTTCAGGTATTGGGTTCACTGTTATATAGAATAAGAGGAAAGTGAGTTTTGGAATATGTTTCTTCATGCTAAAATAGTCATGAATGTCAATTTTTAATAAGTATAAATTAAGTGTTGAAATGTTGGATCAATTTAGATCCAGATTTTCATGTTGCTCTGAAAACAGCAGTTTTTTTTTAAAAATGACAAATCAAGTAAACAAATATCTGAAATATAGTGTACTGTATATAAGGTTTAGTTGTCATTTCAATATCTAAGCAAAAGACTTAATTTAACGATTTCTTATTAATGATATTCTACAAAAGGCTGAATTGTAGGTGTCTGGCCAAAAAGCAGCCATGTTTTTTAAATGTAGGTATTATCTGTAACTTTAGTATTCCTACGTACCTAAAAGTTGTGGACAAATATGATGTACATATAACATAAATGTTACAAATATAAATAGGCTTCTGTTATTTTGCACATACTCTTGTTTACAGTAAATTTTAGACCCTATAGTATAATAACGTTCTGCACTTCACATGATAGATGTTCTTTTAAGCGCATGGAACCTTATAAAGAAGTATTTAATTAATACTTTAATATTTTGTGTTTTTAAAATGCAGCTATTTTTAGTAAATCTAACATAATAGCAGGAAGATTTGGGGTTTTTAAAGAAAAAAGCTACCCTATATGAAAGGATAGTCAGAAGTTATTTTATTTATTCTTTTCACAGTTATCCCTATATTCCAATTCTTCCTGCACAGCTATTAGAAGTTCTCAGCTCACCAACTCCTTTCATAATTGGCGTGCATTCTGTCTTTCGCAATGACATTCATGAGCTTGTAAGTATGTCTACCCAGTATACTCAAGTGTCATTTGTGATGCTTAGTTGCAGAGATCTTCTGTGCTTCAAAGACGTTTATTTGAACAATTCATATACGTTTAAAATATTATTGTAGAAAGCAGGCAAGGCAATCAGGAGGGAAAAAAAAAGAAAAAGCAACAATTCTTTTGTAAATACATGGAGACTATAGAAGAGGCAGTTATTTGATTCTAGTGCAGGATGAGGATGAATGGATCCTCTTCCAGCTTTGTCGTGTATTTGTCATGGATTTAAACAGTTCACTTAGGATTTTTAAATGACTCCTCTATTATTTTATGCTTACTTTTTAAGCATGTGCTTGGAGAAACTGAACCAGGGTTACAGAGATGCCTAGAAATGTAATTTTACTTATGGTTGTCCTCACTGTGTCCTTTGGCAAAGAGCCTAATAGATATCTCAAATCACTGAACGCAGACATGGAACCTCCAGAAACAGGAGTCACTTAAGAAAGTTTGGTATAGTTTCACTTTGTTTGGTTTACATTTCTTTTTCATGGCTAGGTTCAGCAATATGAAGTATTTGGAGTATTTCATTTATCAAAAGCATTCTATACATTAAAGTTAGTACTGTTTTAATTTGTTTATTTTAACTTATGTTCAGGTCATGAAAGTTGAACTGTTGTGTTTTTAAACTAAGCTCACAGTGTGCGCCACTGATAATGTCTTTGTTTGTCCCTTACAGTTAGATGTAATCATAGCAGACCTGGACGGAGGCACAATTAAAATTCCTGAATGTATTCATCTCTCTCAGCTACCAGAGCCACTGCTACATCAGACTCAAATGGCGCTTTCTCTAGTACGTTTTGATACAAACCCCATTTCCTACCCTCTCACCTATTTTTAAGGAATGAAAAATGAGTTTCAGTATTAATTCACTTTCAAAAAAACACTGGAAATGTGAGATTTAAAAATATGATTCATGCCAACATTCCTTTTCTTAGAAGAATTTATTATCTGAAGTTAAAGTTAATATCATCAGTAATTTACTATTAAAATATTTTTTTCACTATGCAATGGGTAGGTAGTGATTTTTCATTTTCACGAATGTTTTTTTAATAAGAGTTCAACCTCAGTATTTTAGCAGGACTATTACTATTCAGTTTAGCTTCTTTTCTGTTTCTGTAAATTAATTTAAACTGTATATTGTCTTGAAGTTTAACAAATGAATAGCCAATAAGTCGTAAAGTTTGTTTGTATGATGCCCCTGTGTCAGTATTCAAGAATGATTGATTCTGCATTGGGGAATCAGTAAAAAAAGGAGTTCAGTTTGTCGTTTTGCTATCATTGTCATACATTAGGAATCGCCTTATTTGGAGGCTTCTGAACAAACCTTCTTATCTTAAAGAAGGGTTTTCTCTCTGTTAATCTGTTTCAGATGAATCAACTCTAAAATCCCTAACTGTACTGACTAGTCTTGTTGACTGTAATAGGAATTTTTGATAATTAGCTTGCTTACAGAAACCTGAAGCTGAGAAATTAACTCCACCTTTATTTCCATTCAGTCTTTGTAATTTAACTCAATCTATTATTTGAGATACTTACTATCAGAATATTAATTTGAGAAATAAGAGAAAAAATGTAATTTACCCTTTCCTCAGCAAAATGAGGGGAAAAATACTTTGTTTAAAAAATTCTCTAGGTTTTGCATCCTGATTTGGAAACAGCAGATTATGCATTCCCTCCCCCACGAACAGCTTTATCACACTCAAAAATGCTGGTAAGATTTCTGTGTTACATCTGACTTTAAGTAGAAAACTGTTTGAAATTTTAGACTAATTTTCTTTTAAGAATTTCTTTTTTGTGTTTTCTTTTCCATATCCATATTCTTTATAGTAGTATCGGTGGAGCAAAGAAATGCCATTGGAGTTTGCATTCTGCCCTCTGGTAGTATTCTAATAGATTAGAAGTTTTTATAAACATACTTGTATTAACATGAAGGCACCTTATTTTCTTTTAATATTACTGTCTATTGAGTTAAATTAATGCCTCCTCTGTTTTGTAGACCAGTAAAGCTGTAGAACTTTACATGAGTGGACAAACTGATGTTTTTGTGTGTTTGTGTAAATGTTAAAAGTAAATTTTCTTATAGACAACTCCCTGCCCTGCCCCCCCCCCCCCCCC
>NW_020799103.1:292766-310891 GCF_003259725.1 Athene cunicularia | reverse complement strand
CCCCCCCCCAAAAAAAAAAAAAGTTTCAGAAACATTAAAAATGTCGTTCAAGATCTAGATTTTTAGAGTAAGCATGAGTAAAGCTAGGAGTGGTGCCTGTGTCAGCAAAACATAAATCATAATGATGATAATTATTGTATAAGTATGCTTGAACAGATCCGGAAAGAAGTTATATGGGTTTAACCATACATGGTTAAATGGCTTTAATGAACCTCAACCTGAGTAAAACTATATGTAATTGTCTATACTAAAAAAATGTCTGTAGACAGTTTTCTACTAAAATCTAGTAGTTTAACTTAAGAGTAGTTGTGAAGCTATGGTAACAACTCGGTAAAGCTGCTAAAGTGTCTAAAGTTGAACCTGAGTTGGTAGTCCAAATTAAAATCCAAAAGCCAGCTCATTTTAAGAACACACATTGGAGTTTCTGTGTAGCTGTATTTGAAAACTTAAAACTCTTAAGTGTTACAATACATTTGTTGTTCTTATTTGTTGCTTTAAGATTATTTTTTTCATTGCTGAAGACAGGAAACGTCATCCAGATTTCATTTAAACTAATAAGAAATCAACTAAGATATCAATTTGAATAGTGAATTTATAAATTACTATAGTTTTGTATCAGAATAAGAATTTTGTCAAATCTGAAAGAAACGACCATGTTTTCAAAGTCCAAAAAGTCTGCGTACAAATGCACCTGTTAAAATCCTAGAGAGCAGCCTGGACACAAAGAAAATGAGAATGTTTCTCAGTAAAATAAGCCCTTACAAAATTAAGATAAAAATAGAACAATATCTGTCATTTTCCTGTGAAGACTAAACAGATATCTAAAAAAAATCTTCCAATAGGACAGCTTTATAGAATCTTAGCTAAACATAATTTTTCAAAATTGTTATAAGCTTTAACTTACTTAGGTTGTATTTACTTGTTGATTAGCTGATCAGCTGTTTACCTGATGAGTTAATCTAAGTTACAATTGCTGCTTGTAACTTTGAGAGTTTGTTTAAAAAGTCCTCTGAGACCTCATAGAGTGGGAGGTCATAAAGCAATCTTTAGGGCCTCAGGTTTTAGACGTGGCTGCAGTCTGAGTAGGTACCTGAGCTAAGATAGAATCACATGGGTGACATTCACAGGATTTGTTCACAGTCTTTAGTTCCATTATATCTGGGCCAGGTGACGATGTTGCTGCCCCAAGCCTGCCCCGGCTGTTCACAGCATTTCCACCAGGCCATCCATTTTTTATGTAAACACTGCCTTACTCATTTAAATCCAAATAAACCAGGACTTTAAAGATCTACTGTTTTAAACTTCTTAAACTAATCCTGACTTATCCATGGGCCCTGCCCCTCCCCTCGCGCTGCCTGAGCACTGCTGCGGGCACGCTTGGTTAGAGAATAAATCCCTCAAATGCCCTCTAGCACCTTTTTCTCATGGTGGTTCCTTCACCCCACACACCCTGACCATTACCCTTGTGTTGCCCGGAGCCTCCCGTCCAGGCGTAGGAGGGAAGGGGCGAGTGTCCTCAATCTGGCATTGCCATCTGCGGGCAGGGCAGGGCAGCTGTAGCCTTGTATAAGAGAACTTGGTATGTGCGCAAGTTATTTCCATGTTTGTGCTACACTGCTCTATAGTTTGATGAATTTGTAGGTGTTTTTCAGATAGCATTGTATGAAGTGTGGAAAAGTTTAGAATACAAAAATGTTTTTACAGCCCATTCAATTACTGCTTACAGGATAAAGAAGTGCGAGCAATCTTCCTCAGGCTATTTGCACAACTTTTCCAAGGATACCGGTCGTGTCTTCAGCTGATCAGAATTCATGCTGAACCAGTAATTCATTTCCATAAGGTAAAAGAGAAGCAGTTATATGTAGTTAGTATTCATTTGTGTCATGTCATTCCCATGAGCTTGCCTCTTGAACAAGTGTTAAAGTTTAAAATAAAATAATTTACATGTGGTAAGCGTATCATTTTGACATAGAACCGCATAAATGCAGTTTAGTGGAACTAATTATAGGGGCAGTGATGAAACCTGAAACGAAGTTAATGTTGAAATTTAATGCAAAGAAACATTTGAGGAATCATTAAGGAATTCTGAAAACACCTATGTAATTGTATACGATACAATAAAGTACTAATTTTCTATTTTGTTACTTGTGAGAATTATGAATTGTGTGCATCGGACTTCCTGTTACATAGTTCCTGATTTTAGGTGTAAATAGATACTAGACAATATAAAATATGTAATTAGAAAGTACCACAGGTTACTATAAGTGGTGAAAATGTTTAACTGCTAGTACATAAATAGTTGGTTGTAGGTAAAATACATGCATTTTTCTCTATCTTTATTACAGGCAGCCTTCTTGGGGCAGCGAGGCTTAATTGAAAATGACTTTCTAACCAAAGTTCTCAATGGAATGGCATTTGCTGGTTTTGTGTCAGAAAGGGGTCCTCCTTTCAGAGTCTGTGATCTTTTCGATGAGGTGAAAACTGTTCCTGTATTCTGAACTAAACTAAAATATGCCAATGACATTTCAGCATGTGAAAAACCATCGAAATGCTTCTAAAGCCTCACTGTTTACTATTTAAAGTTTATACTAAACTTCTCAATTCTCAGTTTCTACTAAGCATCCATTTTGAGCTTACTTTCATAAAATATACCCTGCTCATATGTATTAAGTTAAACAGTTGTATAAATCATGGTGATGCTGTTCCTATTGTCAGGTTTGGAACTTCATAATGCATCACATGTGCTAGTACAGAAGTATTTTGAGCAATTTAATTATATTCTTAGAAACATTGAGAAAGTAATTGACAAATATTAAATTAAATACATACCCAACAATATAAGATGGGACTAACATTTTTTCCTTTTAAAAAGCACTGCCATATTTGTATTGTACTGGCTTTTACTGGAGTGTGGAGTACAGAGAGAGCTTGATATTAATTCTGCGTTGTAATAGCATATATGAGAAATATGGATTATGGTATTAGAAATGGTAAAGGAATGTTTTAGGTACATAGGACTTTCTCTTTTAGGTAGGAATATAAAATCTGGTAATAGAAGCTCTATAAGAAAGGGAAAATGTCTCATGTTCCAGAGCAATGTGACATTGTATGTTTTTCAGTGTTTGGTTTTCTTTGCTCAGGTTCAATTTAAGATTAACATTTCATAATTTAAATAGGAAATAAATTACTTTTGGATGAATTATAAATACTTTAATACTTTTTTCTTTCTTTTTAAAGTTGGTAGCCTTTGAAGTCGAAAGAATTAAAGCTGAGGAAGGTAATCCACCAAAAATGATAAAGCATGTTAGAGAACTTGCAGAACAGCTCCTCAAAAATGTAAGTTTACTATACCTGCTGCACTTTTAGAGTTGAGAGAGTAATATTAAAAATCCCTATTTTTGAGTTTGATCCAGTGTCTGAAAATGGAAATGACTGCTTGTGGTGGCCATACTCTGTATTATGACAAAAGACTTTAGAACATTAAATGGCAACAATTTTATATATATGAAGGAAGTTTAATATGCTAATACTGATTTACATATTAACTACTGTTACATAGCATTCTGGTTTTTTAGTGTCTATTCACATAATGTTTGTAAACTCTTATTTTCTCTGCTGCAACCTGTCCATGTCAAATACCTCTCTTTTCTTGCCTCTCAACAATTAACCATAGGAAAACTGTACCTCCTGTTTGGCATAATGTGTACTTTTGACAGATCTTTCCTGCTCTGCCAACCCAGTCCCCATGGTCTGTGTGCTCAGCAAACACCATTTCTTACAGCTTGTTTCTTGGACCCTTCAGTTTTTCAGTCCCTGCTGAGATTGTGTTCTCTTTCTCTGCATTGCATGTCCTGGCATCTGCTGCTCTCATCTTCCTAGCTAGATTTTTGACTTATTTCATTAAGCTTTCCTCTGCACAGAATTTGTATGGCTAAGTAGCTGGTTTGTTTTGACTGCTATTTCTCAAGTTGATGCTTTTCATTGCCATGTTGCCTTTTGCTCCCATAAACAAAAGTATCAAGCTAGCTCCTGTTTATACATTCTATTGCAAGCTTGTTGTCCTGGTACAACAGAAACCTAGTTGACTGAGTAGTGTTCTTTGGCAGTGGTACACAGCAGGTAGTAAGTAACAGCATAGAGTCAAATTCAATAACAGCAAATTCAAACATGATTAATTATAACCCCTCGTTAAGTGAATGAGGAGATGAAAATATCCTGGTTTGTTTGATTGATCCTTATACTTCTCAAGATGTGAGATGTGATCCTGGTGGTAGAAACCACGTGTAGGTCTTGGCTGTATGTTGGGAAAGGTACAACCTGAGGCCAGAAAAAAATCTCAAGCAAGAAAGATTATCAACCATTTGAGGAAAAAATTAAAAGAAATAGTGAATTTTCATATCCTACTCTCTTCAGGATGTCTTTCTGAAAAGTGTGTTTTAAATAAGCTAAAATCAGTGTGGAGGTTGTTGAGTGAAACTTAGTGGTTTGTGATGTACATGGTCTTCCCAGTTGCTGACCATCAGAGGCAGAAGGTGCATGTCCACAGGCAGGAACACATATTGCACCGATACTGCATCTGGTATTGACAGGTGCCAGCAGAGCTTACCTACACGGAGCAAGTCTTCGAATATCCCACGTACAGTCACACCTCTCTTGTATGGTGATTATTTCAGTAAAACAAATAAGTCAGTGTTCTGCAGCGTGAAACTGATTTTTAATTTTTTTTTAATGCTGAAGAGCTCTGCAGGAAAACCCAAAAGTAAAGATAAAAGCTTTCCATGGGGCTGCTTATTACAGACCATAAAAAAGTGAGTGAAAAATCATATAGGCAAACATTTGTTTTCACAGTGGAAATTCTGATAGTTTTGCAATAACGGAAGTCTTTTCTGTCCTTTGAAAATACCACAAAATCTGAAAAAGATATTTTCACTTTATAGTCTCGATCAGGATGAGAATATTTCTCAGTACTTGGTGGATTTACATGTTTTAATATTTTTTAACCCTCTCTCTAACGAAGAGATTGATTGTCAAACTAATCTCTATTCAAGTCCTAAATATTTTTTAATCTGCATAAAATCAGTCTAAGTTAAGCAGTGATTTTCTTTTACTCTCTTTTTGAATTTTGCATGTTGAGAAAAATAATTTTATAAAAGCCTTTCTTTAACAAAGTTGGAAATATTAGAGATAATGAGTCAAGGGACATATGAATATGAAACGTATTAGTCAAGCTGCATTAGAGACTTCATCTTTCAGGTGTGACAGAAAAAACAGCGATAAAATTAGATGAAACAGTAACACATTTGTGTATAACCTTTTGCGTTTGACCTGCAGGAGAATCCCAATCCCCACATAGCATTCCAGAAGGTGCCGCGGCCCACAGAGGGCTCCCACTTGCGGGTCCACATCCTCCCCTTCCCCCGGATCAACGAGTGCCGGGTGCAGGAGCTGCTCCAGGAAGGGCTGGCAAGGAGCCAGGGTGCCCCCTCTGCCACCCGCGGGGACAAGAAGTGTGTGGTTCCGGCGGGTCCCCCTGTTGGTATGTTCACTGGTCCCCTGACTTACCTGTTTGTCTTCCTCTCTCCTAAGTTGAATATATAGTTAGCATGGTTGCCATGTGTTGCTCCCAACTTCACGTTAGCCCAGTATTTTTAGTGATTGTTGTACCCTTTAGTAAACGGACTTGCCTGTTGGCCTTTGCAGTTTTTAAAGCCCTTTTGCATCAACCTTTACTAAGAAGTCAGACATCCAGAGTGTGAGTGACATAATTTCTAAAAATAAAAAAGGATTTGATCTGAGTTAGACTCAACTATTAAATTAGATACTGTCTACTCATCCAGGCTACTTGTAGTACTGGCTGAACCAAGCTTTGAACTGTTAGGGTTTCTCTTCTGACACTAATGGAAGACACGTAAGTTACTCTAAAAAGGCAAGGAACAAACATAACACCCGTCTCAAAATAAATATATCTTTGTTTAAATATAAAGAACATTGTAGGCCTGTCAGTTTTAATGAAAAATTCTATTAGTCATAGTCATATTTATCAATGTGAATTTGTTGTAAACAAGTATGTTTAGTAAACTTGCAGAATACATGAAGCTGGCAGAGCTTGCAGAACTTTTAAAGGATGACATTAGAAATCAAAACAGTCTTGAAAAATTGGAGATCTAATGTCTAGTCTCTGTTGAATTTTGTCCTTCTCTACTGTTTTTCTTCAAATAAAGTATTGCACTTGCATGGACATGATCAGCTGACTAGGCAACAGTTCTTCAGAAATTAATTTGGAGATTATAATGATCAGAGGACAAACATGACCCAACTATATAAATCTATTGCAGAAAAGACAAACATCTTAGTAGGATGTATTAACAGGAGTACAGTCAGGGAAGCCCATGGAGAAATTCTTTCATTGTACCCAGTAAGACCTCAGCTGGACTGTTTGTATCCGTTTTTGGACACTGGAGGTCTGTCTCCATTTTTGGTTCTGTTGGAGGGAGTCCAGAAGAAAGCAACAAGAATGATCAGTGGTCTGGAGAATGTGACCTACAAGGGAAGAGAGAGAGTTGTTTAGACTGAACCATAGAAGACTGAGGGAGCACATAATAGCGGTCTTCAGTGACATAAGAGACTGTTAAAATAAAACGGGAACGATGTGTAGTGATAAGAAATAATGGATTTAATTGCAGCACAAAACTAGAGTCAGGAAAAACTTCTGGAAATGAGGACTGTGAGGCAGTTGAATGGATTTCTTGTGAAGACACGGAGTCTCTGTTATCACAGAACTTTGGGAACATATTAGACAAACATGAGAAATAACATAAATACAGTTGATCCTGTCTAGAGACAGCAGGATGTACTAGATGGGCTCTTGGGCCCCTTCCAGACCTGTTTCTCTTTGGGTGTATGTAAGAGGATGGACTCTATTCACCTGCCTTTGCAGTTGGCTATATCATTGAATGTGTTACTTACAGAAAATTTAAAGGGTATGTGCTTGTGCTCTGTTGTCTGTCTTTAAAAGACTAGATGCAAGAGGTTTTCTTTCTTAGTAAGTTAATTTTTATGTCAAAGTTCTGGGTTGGGTTTTTTTTTCAAGGAACAGCTTTCACACTCATACTTTCTACTGTCCTCTGTGTCAAAATTCTTGGATATTAGGAGCTCATTATTATCTATAAAAAGGGCATATTGTGCACTTATATTCTATTTGCTTGATACTAAAAAGAGAATGTTAGGTTTTCCATTCTGAATTTTTTTGAAAATTCCAAGCAAAACACTCTGCATTAAGAAAATAATCTTTAGATCTCAACAAATTGGAATCTAGATAAGACAACAGGTTTGTCAGGTTTTATTCCATCTCATATCAATTATTTAGGAGAAAATAGTTATCCACTGCTACAAAATATGCAAGTCTATGTAGTGCACTGCAGGACACACACATGTACGGTTGTTTTACTATTAATTTGTATTTATTTATGTTTCAGTAATATGTTAGCTGTTGGAATCTCTTTGTGCCTATATGAGACAAATAGAACAAGTAGCAAAGAGAATCAACTGCTCTGGTTAAAATTCAGGGCACTCTTTTCTTTAGATAGTGTAGGAAACCCAAAGATTTAGGATCTTACGTTCCTATCTGTATGTCTACTAACAGTATTTGCTTAACAGAACAAAATGGAGGACGCTATTTTTTTTTTAAAAAAAGAACTTTCTGGTATTCTTTGTGGTTCTTGCAGAAGACAATTGACTGATGTATATTCTTCTTTTTATTTGTTAGTTTCCATAATGGAAAAAGGAAGCACGGTTTTCAACAGTGCACAAAGGCTGGAAGTTGTTAGAAACTGCATCTCATTCATTTTTGAAAACAAATTTTTGGAGACTGAAAAGGTAATAAATTAAAATTTTAACTTTTCCAAATAAGCCTCTGTTTTGCTAATGAGTGAATAGAGACTGACCTTGTCACAAAGTACATTTTTAAGTCTTGTTTCAAATACTAATGATTATTTTAACCATTTAAATGAATGACTAAGCAATAAAACTAATCATCTAAATCCAATACTGTTAAGTAATACAAAGCTAATGGATTTGAAAACCCGTTTGTAATACTGCATGAGTGTGTTGATGCCCTTTTTGCTAATTTATATTACCATTATAAATAATACTGTCCAAGTGATTTTTTTAAGAGGGATGTACATTGGTCTAGCAGTATTGATACGGAGGAATGTAAACAGAAAGCATTCATAGATGTTTTGGTGTTTGTCAACCAGTGCTCTTCTGAAATTTTTAGTACAGTAAATTTTGCTGGTTTTAAAGAAATCAATAATTTGATAGAACTCAGGGGAGAATGTAAATGTTTGGCATGTCTGTCTTCACTGGAATGTAGTGGTGAGTTGTCATCCTTGACATCCTTATTTTTTCACATTAGGAAGTTGCCAGGCCTTGTAGAATCTAACCATAAGGGTTTCAGTTATTGATTCTAGAACAATCACTCAAACTTACACTCAAATCTAATTCTACATATGAAAATGACTTTCAGAAGTGTAAAATTATTTTAAGATTTTTATTTCTCAGAAAAGTATCACCTGTTTATCTCTGAGGCTGTGCAGCTCAAGATAGAAAATGAGCATTTCGTGATTTACAAGTTATGTTACGGAATGCATATAGAAGAAATCCTAATAAAATGTGTAGCTCTTTAAAAAGAGTTTTGATGCATGTGTGACACAGTAGCTTTTAACCTCTTTCAACTTAGGCACTTGGAAAATTTCAGTAGTTTTTTGTCCCCTTGCATGGTAACTTTGTCCTTAGACAATAGGCTGCCTTTTCTTAGTTATCTGTTACTACCCATTAAGTCTAGTCTAAAGGGCCACAGTTGATAATCATTGATGTAGCACTGGCTGCATCTATAAAACATTGACATTAATATTCTTCTGTTGGCCCATTTTTAGGGCAAACTGTCTAACAGGCTTGTGGCCTTATTGCCATGAGAGGTATGCCACTTCTACAGCCACCTGTCATTCACTGCTTATCAAAAAACATGCTGGTTGGCCTTGATAGGCTAACTCAAGCCTGGCTGGTACAGAATAGAGCCCTTGCTTTCATGCACAGTAATCCATTTCTCATTTCACATCCATTCAATGCCAGTCTGTATTCAGTCATTTCTATTTGCAGGTGTAGATGAGAAATGCTGTTTAATGCATTTGAAAAAAACATGGGGAAAATTTAATACTTAATAACTCATGCTAAATCAACTGTTACATGAAAGTTTGATATTCGAGGTAGTGAGTGATTTCCAAAGTTATTCTTTACTATGCTGTCACTTGCAGTTTCTTAATAAAGAACGAATGATATTCAGTGTGAACAGTGCCATTTTATTTCATTTTCGTAAAGTTAGATTTTCTTCTCCACAGACCCTGCCGGCTGCTCTGAGAGCTCTAAAAGGAAAGGCAGCTCGGCACTGCCTGACCCAGGAGTTAGGCCTGCACGTTAAACAGAATCGAGCAATACTGGACCATCAGCAGTTCGACTATGTTGTGCGAATGATGAACTGTGCTTTGCAGGTACAGTGCGTGAAGGTTTTTTAATTTTTGTTTTCTTTGTTTTGTTGTTATGATAAGCAAGAAATTGTTTAGAGTGAGGTGGAGAAGCAAAATACTTAAATTATATGACCACGTACTAGAGAATGGTGTAGCAGATAATACTTGACAGTGGATTTAAGGTATTTTGTTGTTGAAAGGGTAAAGGATAAAATGCTCAGGTCTATACAGATCTGTCTGATATGAAAAACAGGAAGAAAACTGTTCCCGTTATTAATAATTCAGATGTAGTTTAGTTTTGGTAAGTATTAGAGATTTATCTTAATGGCTTGAAGTACATTCTTACTGAATGGGTGTTAGCTTTTCCAGATAATTTTTGACTCTGAGCTTATAAAATGTGTGTCCCTTGGTGGTCAGTTAAAAAAACCCCAGTTTGTCCTCTTTGTCATCACAAGTGCCAACATATTTCACGAAGAAAGCATACTTTCTACTTCCATGTAATTCTACTTGTCACGGTGACATCTTAGTTTGTCAGAGACTCACTGAAGGTGTTTGCAGTTCATCTCCTAATTTATTCTACGGATAAATTGAATAATTTTGTGCAGAATAGGCATCAACACACAGTGGCGGAGTAAAATATGGGGACAATTTCTTTTGACTTTCCTTTGAATAATTGTTGGTTTAGCTTGTTCACAATTTGTTGTGCGGAAATGTTTTATAGACATCAGTGTTTTCAGTCTGATATCTGAGAATGTAGTAGCATTTTTTAAAAATTTGTAATATGATTACACTTGGTTATAATTTCCATCGTTGCCCCTGTCTAAGTTATTGTATCAAATTAGTGAGTTGATAGAGACATTAGTATTTTAACCCCACTCTCCTCTAACCTAAAAGCTGCTGAAATAATTTTGCAGCAGTTTGCTGGCCCATGCTTTTAAAAAGGTGAGTGCTAAATAACAGCTTTCACTTAAGTATAGAAATAAATTAGCATTGACTGAACAAATGCTACCTCAGGTCACCATCAAATATAAGTTTCATTGTCTGTTGTATTTTGTGTTTGTGCACAGTAGGTATTTTTCTACTGTTTGGAACAAAATTCAGCTTTGCCTGAGCAGTGGTCTTTGGAGTAAAATTATCTACATTCAGTAGATTAAAACTGAAGTCAATTGGCAAAAATTACACAGCATGTACCAGAGTGTGCTTTTTTGGCACAGGCATTGGCCTTTTCCAAGCTCTAAGTTTAGCCTCAGAGTTGGAAGAAAAATTGAAGTTGTCTGTGAAAATATATTTCTCTGCCCAAAGTCATGACCAGTGGAATACCTGCTGTGTATTCCAGAGTTAGAAATTTTATTTCAAACCAGGAAACAGCATTGTCTAGATGTGCCACAGTTTTTTGATTGTTCCTGGGTTAAAAAAATAGGTATGTTTTTAAGCAACAAGAACAAAATATAAATCCCCTTTATTTGCTGTATTTTAGTACAAAACAGATGGCAGAGGAAAATGAGGAGTTGAGGAAATTTCCTTTGCTGAGGAAAGAAATACTGACATTATCTTTTAATAAAGCAATAAAATCAAATTTTTGTTTAGGAGATAAATTTTTGTTATTCTTCCCAGTGACTTGAAGACCCAAGAACCTTAATGTTCATAGAAATGAATGTGTCTGAAGTCTTACTGAAGTTAAAATAGAATGGTTTTTTTTTCCTCAGTAAAGCTGGCAAATACAACTCAATTCATGCAGAGTAAACAGATACATCAAGGAAGGAGGCACAGTTTTCATGCCTCCCCCCCCCCCATTATTTTCATATCTTTGAAAATATGAAATGGAATCAGGAGTAAGCTTGGCCAGTATGAAAACATCTGAACTTCTGACACTGGGCAGCTGTTTAGAAGCAAATATTTAGTACATCTACTTTTATGACGCATGAAATTATTTATTTAGATAAAAGCATGATTTATAATTTGTCCATGCACTTTGTTCGACTGTATTTGGAACCATGTGTGATTTTTGACATTTTGGAGCTTCCCTTGTAGCAGTTCAAGAAAAAATACATTATCAAGACTTTAAGTTTGCCCTTGCTGCAGTGGGACTCATCAAGTCAGCATTTTGCTCGAGAGACATGAATTCTGTTAGCTGCAGGTCATAAGACCAAATAATTTAAACAGTGTCTGTTAAAAAGATACAAAAATCTAATTTAAGAAATATGGTCTTAACTGGAGATGTACTCAAGATTTAGGGAAATACCGCATTAATTATGATGGAGTTTTCTGGGGAGTTAGACTGCAGTATCGCTTTGAGACCTCACGGATCTGCTGGAATTCTAGAAACTGTCTCAGTCTTACCACCACACGTCTTGTCACAGATTTTTCTGTTAAGGTTATTGCATGTTCCCGTCGGGTTCTGTAGCATACAGACGGGAATCTTGCTGTGGCCAAGAGGCGTACAGCAGCTGCGGCAGAAGCTGAGAGGAGGGGAAGGTGCTGGGCATAGTGGAGAGGTTGGGCAGAGCCCTGGCTCTCTGCTCTCGGGGCTGAGCTGGGCTGAGCCCTGGGAAATACGGCTCTGCTGGCCCGCCTGCTCTGCCAGATGGGAAATCTGATGCTCCCCAGCGACCAAACCTCTGCTACTGATCATGTGAATTGTTGAAGACCATGTGTATTTCAAGAGATACAGGTTAGCCGTTTCTGAAAAGTGTGTTTTGAACAAGAAACTGTATTATTGGCATGTACTGAATTCTTTGTCTTACTGGGAACAGTGCCACATCTTACAAAACTAGGAAGATTGCTTTCTGCAAGTTTATTGCAGATCCCTCTGTTACTATTCAAGACTTGCCTGGTTGTTTAGTGTCAGGCTTTTTCTTTTAATAGAATGTATTCTCTTGTTTTACTGGAGTCCATAAAAATAAAGGTCAGAAGCTTTTTCAGAGCTTCTGTATACTTGTTTCGTAGATGAAGAGCAGTACGTTAACAAAATGCTAGTAATAATCCCACCATGTATATTGATGCTGGTCTCATTTTATCTGGTGTGACATGGCTGCTACCAGTGCTTGAGAATAGGTTAAGGAAGAGGAATACAATGTTCATACCATTGCTTGAAGTTAACAGCTGTTTTATTTCAGTGAAAAATTATTTAGGCTGTATTTCCCCAAGTATCCAATCTCTAGCCATTTTGCAACTGGGACGAAGGGAGGATGGTATTTTACTGATTTCTCCAGAGATGGCAGAACTTGGAATCGCCAGATCTCTGGTGTTTGTCAGCTCAAGTCTCACAGTCCAACAGTGGCATTCTTTTGCACTATTCTTCTCTAGATAGATAATGGGCAGGAACTCACTGCAAATTTTTAATAGGCCTATGATCTATGGAATAGTACAATAGAGTTTCATATTCGTCTGCCTCATTTAGCAGGTAGGCAGCTGCATGTCAAGCCTTGTGGTAGGCTTTGGGTGACAGATATGTTTAAGGTAAGGCATGATGTAGTTAGTTGATACCGAACTGCTAAAAACATGCTTTATTCTATCTCTGTGTCTGAGAAGTATTGACAGCCTACTGCTGCTGAAATTAAAATGAAGGAAGTGTTTCTGATTGCTCTTAGTAGCAGGGAGGTCAGAATTATGTACACGTTGTATTGCCACTGATTAAAGCGGACGTCTTCGATCGAGGGCAATCAAATCCCCAGTTATTTGCTTTTGTCTCTGCTAGGAGTTGCCGTTGGCACTTCCTAAAAACTTCATTGTCATGCCCTAAGTAAGAATTTTTCCCCTGACAAATAATATAATCTGACAAGCAATTAAATCAGCCTGTGATCACCAATCGGTAGTGATTAATATCTGAGATAGCGAAGCAGAAGCATTATGTTCTGCTCCATATGTTATATAACTAAATTACTATTAGAAGCCATCTACAGTGTTGTGAATGCTTAATATATTGACAATCTATTCATGCAGATAGCACTGTAATGACAAAAATGTGAAATTGTTTTTCTATAGAAACTTAGAAACTATTTCCGTCATGTTTGCTATCTGATGCTGTTTACCTCAGAATAATTTACAAGCACTCATAAATTCCTATTTAAAAAGTTGATTTCCCTTTAATTTTCTGTGATAAAATGCTGTTCTCTGACATTTCAGAAAAGACTACTTAACTTTTTTGCAACTAAAAAGCCTATTTTTACCAGAGAAATACTTCTTCTATGTAATTACATTTCCAGCTACACAGTGTATTTTTAATACTTGTTAAGAAATAATGGCAAAACCCGTCTCATGGCTCAATTTGCATACTTCCTTATTAATTTATTGCAAACATGACTTGTCCAGATTTTCAGCTGTCTGTCTGATTTTACTCTGGCAGCACCAAATGAACTCCATTTTGAAATACAGTAGCACTTAATTTGATAAGATGGTACTCAAGGCAAAAAGAGGCCTAAAGATGTTTACTTCTCCCACAGTGTAGGTGGAGAATACTTGATAATCAGAAACAATTTTTATGTTAAAAAGACGTTCTAAACAATTTGCATAAAAACCAGTAACAATAAGGCTTCCCTAAAAATTATTTTTCTGGGGAAAGATTCTCTTCACGTAATGCACGGCTATGAACTAGATTCCTTTGGTACTTGGAACAGATAAAACTTTTTGTTTAAAAAGAACAGCTCCAAAGCTACAATGTGGCAATATAACATTGCCTCTAAGGTGTTGGTCAGTGATATTGCCCAACTGCATATTAACACTTTTCTTTGGCAAACGTGCGTCAAACTGGAAAACACATGTGCCCCAGATATCTGGAGTACTTAATGTGGTTAGAGTGACAATAAGATGCCTAAAACTGCTAAATACATAAATCCTTTCAAAATCCTGGTCTTTATATGTAGGAGAGGGATGAGATCTTCTAATGATGTGATTTAATTTGGCAGCCCACAAAGTCATCAGTGCTGCTTTAGGACCTCGTGGGCTCCAGCATCACGTCTGCATGAATACACTTGAGTTGTACCACTGTAACTGAGGAAACTTCTGCAATAGTAGCCAAATTATTGATCGTTTTAGTGCTTTAGATAATTTCTAATAGACCGTTAGGGCTTTCTGTAGTGGCAGCAAGCAGATGTTGATCTTTCAAATAGAGTATACTGAGCATTCTAAAAGTATACTTATACTATATTTATACTATACTTCACTTGCACTATACAGGATGAAAAACAACTATAGGAAGTCTTAGTAGCAACCAGGGCAAAATTAAAAATTTAACCTGTATTAGGTTACAGCAAAGGTACATCTGGGCCAACATCTGTTCTCCAACAATGGCCAAAAGCAGCTGAAAGATGGTATTAATTTTTCCCTTAGAATTTCACTTGTGACTCTTCTGTATACTTTTGGTGTAATTAGGGCCTCTTTCTAGCACTTACTATACAGTCTGTTGTGAAAGAAACTTTAATATGCAAAATTAAAACCAATGACATTCTGTAAATATTATTTTTCTTACACAAATAACTTTTGTATTATATTCTGCCACCAGATAAAGTTTAAAAATTGTCAGCCAGTTTTCAGAATTTAGAGGTTTGTGAATACTGTCCAATAACAAGAAAGATTTTATTACTCCTGAGAGAAAATCAGCCGTGTGTGTATGTGTCATATGATTCAAATTCTTGGCAACATAAAGGTTAAATGAACTAGCATTTCTCATATTTTATGTTGAAAACTAAGTTGCTAAACACCTTTATTTTGGAGGGTTATGGTAGGTTTCTCTCCTTTCAGGTTTCTATTTCATGGCCTGTGTTTTGTTACTCAGTTTGACTTGCATTCCTGGAAGAAGAGACTCTCAGAAGTAATGTTTGAACAGCAGTAGTATTTGAAAATATTTTAATGTATTTTAAAAAAATAGAAAATATATCATGAAGTGAAATCATGGAGTTTTAAGAGGACCATGCTTAATTCTATTAATTTATGAGTTATTGCCAGTTTGATCTTTCTCGTCCTGTAGACATAGTCCTGGTATTATTTAAGTGGAAGAAAGGAGGTTCCAGTGTTCAAAGCTTGGACTTGAAACTTCCAGGTGTAATTCCATATTGTGCTCCAGATTTGGTTTCTTTGTCATAGTAAGCACATCATATAGTTTCTCTGGTCTATGACTTACTACTCAAAAAGTAGAAAGAACAGGTTTTTCATCCTGCTCACTTTTCAGGGGTCCACATATAATGTTCTGGACTTAATAAAAGAAGCTGCTGTTTCTGAATCTTTCTGATGGTCTCTTTCCCAAGAGATTTCAAGATACTAGAATATCATTGGACATGCCTGAACTGATGGTGCTCACTTAATTTCTCTAGGAAGAAAAGTGGAAGTACACTGTTAAAGATTGTATTGCTGATCTGATTTTATTTTTCCTTTCTTTGCCATGAGGAACGTATTGTTATATATACTCATCCCATCTCACTGGGCAACCACACAGTCCAGGCAAAATCCATTGGCAGGCATCTTTTTACAAAATCCAGAAAATAGTTTCTTTCCTTATTGGATTGCCCACGTATGTGTGTATTCATGAAGTAGGTATGTGCATGCTGCTGTCACTTGGTACTGCAGACCTTTTGGCTTTACTACTGCTGCTGGAAGAGCAGCCCGCAGTTGTCTACTCTGCAGGTATCGAGGGGATGACCACCTTGACATAGCAGGCGTTCTTTGCTGGGCCAGGACTCTCCCTGTGGGGGTGGCAGTGTCCAAGTAATTCCTTTTTGCATCACTTAGGGAGATTTTTGTGCAGTGGTCTCCACAGAGAGGTGTCTGGCTGGTTCTGCATGTGTGTCCAGGCACCGAGGTGGTTGTCTCAAACTGTGTTAAACTGCCTCTGTGGTTTTAGTGAGGAATTTCTTTGATGACCAGGCAGCAGAAAACCATGGCTGCTTTTCCTGCTGGCACTGTGCCTGCAGAGGTGTTCAGGAATGAGCTTGTGTGTGGCTGGGCACTTCCTAAATGGCTGTTTCCCTGCAGACTTCAGAGACCCTGCTTTTGGTAACCTGAAAGTGGTTGTGACTTCTGCTTGGACCTACCCTCCATATCTATTGGGTGAGACTGTTGCTTAAAGAAATGAAAGGAGAAGGATTAGCAGTCATTGAGAGTCCCATGACATGCTGTCCATACCTACATCTGCCTTTAGCATCCCACCCTCTGAGCTTCTCGCCAAAACATGAGGTGTTCATACACTTTAATCTCACCTCTGTGTATACACGTATGCATGTGCATTTGCAAGTCACCGGGGTGATGCAGATATCTGTCTGCTATATAGAGAAATATATATACACGTATGCACATAAGTACAAACTCACTAGTAATGCTGAAGTTATAATAATCCCCAAATCCTGCTATGGTCAGAGCAGCCTGTGCAGAGTGTGAATGAATGTGCCTCTTGAACATAGGACTGGAGGGCTCTGCTTGCAGGGAGTCTCCTGGTTTGCCCCAGGTCTCATGCTGCTACCATGAACAGAGATCAGAAATGCCAGAGCAAAAACGTGATAGTGTTCTCCTTTCTGTTGATATAACTTGCCATAGAGCCAGCTGGTTTCTAGACTTCAGGGTGTCTATTGATTATGCCTTTGTCTATGCAGTTATCAGAGCAGGATTCAGCCTTGTTTTAAGGGTGTCTGCTTAACATCTTACTGCAAATATCAAATGATGCTGAGGTATTGGGTTTACTGCAAGAAGCAGCAGAAATACCCGTAAGTGGCCAGGCCTCCGGCTCCTCTGGTGGTTGCAGCTCTGGGGCTCACCGTGGGGTTTCAGCTGCAGCTGTGACCAGCCCGGGGAGCCCTGCACCCCCCTGCTTCCCACAGCCTCAGTCACCCCCCCCATAGGGGGACTGCACAGGCCCCTGAAGCAAAACTGCAGCAACAAAAATAGGTATGTTGAGAGCTGTGATATCTTGAGGAGTTTTTAGTATATTTTAGCAGATTTTACATGGAATTTACATAGCAATATAGGCATTTTAGAAAAGAAATACAGGGTGTAGTATCCGCTGGTCTGTGTCTGGGTTGCACTGGTTTCAGTCAGGTCTTATCTGCCTTACAGGTAGATAAATAAAAACCCGATGGCCTTCTGGACATAATCAAGAGCACTAGAGCGTCAGACACCAAACGAGGGTGCCACACCAAGTAGTCCCCTGGCAGGGGTAAGGAGAGTGGTACGAGCCCACCCATCCCAGTGGGGTTTCTGGGGTGTTCACCAGCTAGAGTACTTGGCTCTTACTGGACCTTTTCTGTCCTTGGCCTTTGTTCCACCCTCCAGTGGCTGCTGTTAATGCAGAGCATGCTCATGTCTGATTGCTCACACATAGGTGTCTTACTGAAACATGTAGCTGCTTGGGGCCTTGACATGGTAGGCTCTGACTGCTCTGAAGTGTTCATTACTGTTAATTGTGGCCTTGTGGTTACCAAGTGTTCCTAATAACACTGTGTTCTAAATATTTTTGGTCGTCTTGATGAAAAGCAGACATGTGCTTGTAAGCTACTCACTGCCGTAAATAAAACAAGTCTGGTTTAGGAGTTGTGGTATACTGCTGTGTAGTTGCTCTCTATCCTGCCTGTGAAAGGTGGACTGAAAAATAGTAATTAAAAAAAAAAAGGGAGTTGAAAT